>NW_028254549.1:0-92904 GCF_964263255.1 Lissotriton vulgaris
CTTGCATGTTGTTTCAGAAGTTATTGTGGTATATGGAATTCATAGCGTAGTCTGTCAGGAAAGCAGAAACACCATGGAGGCAGGAGATGATAAAGAGATGTTAAATACACATTGGAGATAATATAGTGGGAGAAAGGAAGTAACTATGAGCAAACTTATTATGTAACACAAAAAAGTTGCACAGTATTTTTAAAGTCTGATTTTACATTATATTCAATTTGCTACTAGTTTACAAAATACATATAAAAATGAATAATGTCTCAAACAATTTTTTAATTAATAAATAAAAATGTATTTTTCTGCTTCGTTTTTTAAAATTAAAAAGAACTTCTTATAATTCATTGTCAGATTTTTTTTCATTTTCAATTAGGAAATCTACTGATTCCACACATTGCAGAAGTTCAAAGTCTCGTGATTCATCATAGAATTTTGAGTCAATTTCTGTATCTGTGTTGGTTCTTGCAACAATTTCCAAGTTAGTTTTGTTCTCTCCTTCCATTTTTGTGCTGTAAAACGAATTTTTCAAAAATATATCAGTACAGATAGGGCACTGTTGGGTTTAAGTACAGATAGGTAGTTTGTTTTTTTAAACAGTGATTTTATCTTTGGGCAGTGTATGGTATCAGACTGGAAGTAGAAATATAAAAAAATGTATGTGATAAAGCCTGAGTTAATTCTTAATTATACAAGACAAGCCTAACTCCATCCATAACTAAACCAGAGATGTCTATCTTATTCTATAACTATTACAGAGGGATAGTATATAACTATTAGAAAATGTTTTCCTACTTAACTTAAAGTGCAGAACATACTTCAGTTTTTAAAATACCATCTTACCAATCAAAAAGAAGTTTAAGTTCTCAGTTGAAATGCACTTGATATGTACTTCAGGAAGTAGTAGACAAAATGGCTGTGTTTCTCTCTCTTTCTTTATATATATTCAGGTACATAACCAATCAAATGTCATAAAATAATAGAAGATATTGAAAGTAGCATTTTGATTGGTTGTCAATTCTAACACTTCATAAGTGTTTCTCAATGGAATTCCATCAAATTTGGGTAAATGGTAGGGACTGCTAAGTAGTAGGCCCTATTCTATATTTGATGAAAGTGTCTGTAGTAGTTTTTCTGTAAATTACTTTCCCACCTTTTTTTATCGAGCGCTTACCGGTGCGCTCCCCTGTACGCGAACCGGCAGCGTTACGGGAGTCCTCCATTTTCTGTATTGGTAGAATTGAGTCATAAGATGGAGGACAAAGAATGTACGGAATGGGTAGAAGGGGGCACGGTAGACACTTTGTGACCCTCTAGGTTTTCTGAGGGGGGATTAGGACGCTGATATATGCAAAAGTAAAAAAATTAAATTTTAAAAAATTTCGCGGGGAGAACGCCCGGTACGTGCACCGGTAAGCTAAGCGAGGAGCGTACTTTGGTGAAGAAAAAAAAAAAAAGTTTTGAATGATTAGATGTAGGGTAGCTCTGAAAAGAGCTATTGTGTTATGTGGCTAATTTAGGTACCTACAATAGGTTCCAATGCACACTTTTAAATAAAGGACGAATATTCTATTCCCTTCATCGGAGAAGTGTACACCATCTCTTCTGTGGATGTGTTGAATGTTGGAACGCAAGTTATTGTTGTATATTAAACCCATTCCATAGTCTCTCATGTAAGCAGAAACAGATTTATTCACATGTTTCTGTGCTTTCTCAAATTGTGGAAAAAAATTAATTTGACCACTTACATTTTTGTCTTTGATATATATTGCAATATACCAAGGCAGTTTGGGGAAAAAGTGTCATTTAAAAGAAGAATACATTTTACAGCTTTTGATATTTGCTATTAAAAAACCATTGAAATTCACTGAAAAAACCATAGGTTATAGACTATATATAGTTAGGAATTAGCATTTACAAAACCTTAAAAATTCACTGAAAAAACCATAGGTTATAGACCATATATAGTTAGGGATTAGCATTTACAAAACCTTAATTTACTCGCACAAAACCATTGAAATTCGCATATATAGTTAGTTGCACTAACTATATATCGTGCACCCGCAATCCACTGCTGATGATGTCACATATTACATCATTTTTGACATGGTCAGTGACATCACTGATGACATCACTGATGACAACATCCAGTGACTGTATGTTTCTGTAGAGTTACAATATGTCTTACATATTGAAGAATGAGTGGATGTATAAGTTTCTGGATGAAGGATTTAGTAGGTGCATGACTGATTGTATGAGTGAGTGATTAGATGTGTCTAACTGAGTGACTTAACTGTCTTAATTTGTACATCATTATGTCTGTTGTTCTGTAAAATGCTGCATGTGTTGATCAGTAGCTATATGAGTAACTATATGGGTTATTGATTGGTTGCCCAAGTATTTGTATGGGAGACTGAGTGTGTGTATGGGTGGCTGGGAGGTGTGTGACTCTATGCATAGATGTGTGAACAGTTGATTCACTAGATGTATGTGTTCAAAAGTGCATGTGGAATTAGCTGTATGGCGGTTGACTGTGTGCATGAGTATATTGGTGAGGGAATTGATATCTTAGTGCTACATGTCAAAGTAAGTACATATGTAAAACACAGTACATGTGAGAGTTGACATATATAAATAACTGTGCATAAGAGCCAGTGAATGTGTGAGTGGCTGTTTGGATCATTGTAAACTTGTATCAAGGATTGTATAAGAGAGTAAATATGTGTTAGTATATGTTTGAATAAGTAAGGTGTGTATAACTGTATAGTTGAGGAAATGGATGTGTGATTGATTTTTTGCATGACTGACTAGGTGTGTGAGTAACTCCATGGATGAGTGACAGTCTGTGAGTGTCTGTTTACACTGATTGTATCTAGGGTTATATTAGAATCTGAAGAGGTTCATCGTATTATCACATGAATGATATCATCAGTGATGTGATAAGTAATGTCAAATGAGATGTCATCAGTGATGTCATTTGAGATGTCATCAGTGATGTCATCAGTGATGTCAATGACCATGTCATGAATGATGTAATATGTGACATCATCAGCAGTGGATTGCGGGTGCGCGATATATAGTTAGTGCAACTAACTATATATGCGAATTTCAATGGTTTTGTGCGAGTAAATTAAGGTTTTGTAAATGCTAATCCCTAACTATATATGGTCTATAACCTATGGTTTTTTCAGTGAATATATATATATATATATATAAATATATATATATATATATATATATATATATATATATATATATATATATATATATATTACCTACTGGCGGTCGCCAGTAGGTATATATAGTTAGGATTTTTTCTCTATGGGATTTTTGAAAATTCTATGTCTAATAACTTTGGCGTTTGTGGACGGAATTGGCTGAAATTTTCAGGAAAATGGAACATTTTGTTTCTGAGCAGCCCCTGACAATTTGGGGGGGGTTTCATCAAGGGGGGGCTGAGAAAAAAGGGGGGTCCCAAAACGCGTTTTCCCATGTTAATTTCCATAGGGCGGTTGGCCTCACTTTTAGCTCGAACGGCTGAATGGATTTGCACGAAACTTGGCAAAATTGTAGGGACTGTTAGCCCGATGTGCCTTTGCTAGGTCTCAATATATGTGCTCCAGTGGATTTTGAGTAATTTAGGTTCAAAAAAAGATATATATCTGGGCGGAGCCTAACCACACATCTGATCTGATTGGCTGTCAGCACTTCATCCAAGAAGTGTTGGCAGCCATCTTGGGACCAATATAGATGATAGCACCTCATTGAAAAGCATTGTAGTTAATAGAGGGTTTTAGGACTTTAGTTACATTATAAATCATTTGTTGATGGTACCATACTCGTTTTAGGAATTGTGGTGGGTTCTAAGGTGATTTTACCATGTGAAAAAACCTTCTGCTGTGATATCATGAATATTGTTTGAAAGGAAACTAATATCTCATGATTTTCCCACAGTGGTTTGGAAGGGGATCTATAAGCTAAACTGAAAGCATATTTTCTGTAAATTCACATTATCTTTCTCAGTCATGTGAAAATGAAGTCTGACATTCTCAGTAAAACATGTACATCCAACAAGGACAGAGACTGTCAGTTGATTCCTTTGTGTTCTACTGCAGCCTCCTAGAGTGTTCTAAAGAACAACTAGAGCGCTAACAGTCCTACTTATTACAAAGGTATGGCACACCTGAAGCCATCTTGATTGGAATAAAGTGGTAACTCTTAAAACATTTAATTTAAAAAGAAACAACATGAGGGGGTATATTTTGCCATAGAAAGTATGATTAGTGCTGCAGAATGAAAAATTAGGGCACATTTTGAGTGACTTCTCAAATCCTTTTCTATTTCATTAAAACATTCTGACATGCAGTCTCCCAAAATGGCCACCAGAGACAAAAGAGCCCAAATGTAGCCCAAATATCACCCAGATGTAGCCCAAGTATAGCCCAATGACAGAATGTCCCAGAGTGTTCTAAAGAACAACTAGAGCGCTAACAGTCCTACTTATTACAAAGGTATGGCACACCTGAAGCCATCTTGATTGGAATAAAGTGGTAACTCTTAAAACATTCAATTTAAAAAGAAACAACATGAGGGGGTATATTTTGCCATAAAAAGTATGATTAGTGCTGCAGAATGAAAAATCAGGGCACATTTTGAGTGACTTCTCAAATCCTTTTCTATTTCATTAAAACATTCTGACATGCAGTCTCCCAAAATGGCCACCAGAGACAAAAGAGCCCAAATGTAGCCCAAATATCACCCAGATGTAGCCCAAGTATAGCCCAATGACAGAATGTCCCAGAGTGTTCTAAAGAACAACTAGAGCGCTAACAGTCCTACTTATTACAAAGGTATAGCACACCTGGAGCCATCGTGATGGGAATAAAGTGGTAACTCTTAAAACATTTAATTTAAAAAGGAACAAAATGAGGGGGTATATTATGCAATAGAAGGTATTATTAGTGCTGCAGAAAGAAAAATTAGGGCACATTTTGAGTGACTTTTCAAATCCTCTTCTATTTCATTAAAAAATTCTGACATGCAGTCTCCCAAAATGGCCACCAGAGACAAAAGAGCCCAAATGTAGTCCAAATATCACCCAGATGTAGCCCAAGCATAGCCCAATGACAGAATGTCCCAGAGTGTTCTAAAGAACAACTAGAGCGCTAACAGTCCTACTTATTACAAAGGTATGGCACACCTGAAGCCATCTTGATTGGAATAAAGTGGTAACTCTTAAAACATTTAATTTAAAAAGGAACAAAATGAGGGGGTATATTTTGCCATATGAATTATGATTAGTGCTGCAGAAAGAAAAACTAGGGCACATTTTGAGTGACTTCTCAAACCCTCTTCAATTTCATTAAAAAATTCTGACATACAGTCTCCCAAGATGGCCACCAGAGACAAAAGAGCCTAAATGTAGCCCAAATATCACCCAGATGTACCCCAAGTATAGCCCAATGACAGAATGTCCCAGAGTGTTCTAAAGAACAACTAGAGCGCTAACAGTCTTACTTATGACAAAAGTATGGCACACCAGAAGCCATCTTGATTGGAATGAAGTGGTAAGTCTGAAAACACTCAATTTAAAAAGGAACAACATGAGGGGGTTAATGTTGCCATAGAAAGTATGATTAGTGCTTCAGAAAGAAAAATTAGGGATCATTTTGAGTGACTTCTCAAATCCTCTTCAAATTTCATTAAAAAAATTCTGACATGCAGACTGAAACATGCACTTTGAATACCAGCAGCAGACGTCCCTGGTGAGCAGTAGCTTTACTACTGTGATCTAATGTGCAACTAGAGTGCTAACATTCAGAATTTATGGCAAATGTGTGACACATCTGAATGCCTTCTTGATGGAACCAAAGTAAACAAGCATTGAAAATGCAATAGATCTCGCCCTCGTTTAAGTTAAAGCCATTCTGTTTGTAATGAGGTGGCTTTTTAGCTTTGCTTTTATTAGTGTTTTTTCAACTTTCATGTAAATAACATGCATCTGTATGCATATAAGTATATGTATGCATGCATTTATGTTTGTATTTATATAGATATACAGATGATATATGTTTATATATGTATGTATATATATATATATTCACTGAAAAAACCATAGGCTATAGACCATATATAGTTAGGAATTAGCATTTACAAAACCTTGAAAATTCACTGAAAAAACCATAGGTTATAGACCATATATAGTTAGGAATTAGCATTTACAAAACCTTGAAAATTCACTGAAAAAACCATAGGTTATAGACCATATATAGTTAGGAATTCGCATTTACAAAACCTTATTTTACTCACACAAAACCATTGAAATTCCATATATAGTTAGTTGCACTAACTATATATCGCGCACCCGCAATCCACTGCTGATGATGTCACATATTACATCATTCATGACATGGTCAGTGACATCACTGATGACATCACTGATGACATCTCAAATGACATCACTGATGACATCTCAAATGACATCACTGATGACATCTCATTTGACATTACTGATCACATCACTGATGATATCATTCATGTGATAATACGATGAACCTCTTCAGACTCTAATATAATAGAAACAGCGGCCCTCATCCTCCTAGACCTCTCCGCGGCATTCGACACGGTCTGCCACCGCACCCTAGTACGGCGCCTCAGCAACATCGGAATCCAGGACAAGGCGCTGGAATGGATCATCTACTTCCTCGACGGAAGAACACAGAGAGTCCGCCTACCACCGTACAAGTCAGAGGCCTCCGAAGTCATCTGCGGCGTCCCCCAAGGATCATCTCTGAGCCCCACCCTCTTCAACGTCTACATGAGCCCCCTCGCGGCCATCGTACGCAAACACAACCTCAGCATAATCTCCTACGCCGACGACACCCAGCTGATCCTCTCCCTGACCAACGACCCCGCCGTCGCCAGAGCCAACCTGCACGAAGGGATGAAAGAGGTAGCCGAGTGGATGACGACCAGCCGCCTGAAACTGAACTCGGACAAGACGGAGGTCCTCATCCTGGGCTCCTCACCCTCCGCCTGGGACGACTCCTGGTGGCCTCCCGCCCTGGGCACCGCACCCAAACCGACGGACCATGCACGCAACCTGGGCTTCATCCTGGACCCCTCCCTCTCCATGACCAGGCAAGTCAACAACGTCTCCTCGGCGTGCTTCAACATCCTACGCATGCTACGGAAGATCTTCTGGTGGATCCCCACTGAGACCAGGAAGACCGTCACCCAGGCCCTCGTCACCAGCCGACTGGACTACGGCAACGCCCTCTACGCCGGTACCACCGCCAAGCTCCAGAAGAGACTCCAGCGGATCCAGAACGCCTCAGCCAGACTCATCCTCGACATCCCACGAACCAGCCACATCTCCGGACATCTGAGAGACCTGCATTGGCTCCCCGTCAACAAAAGAATCACCTTCCGCCTCCTCACCCACGCACACAAAGCCCTACACGACCAAGGCCCGAGCTACCTCAACAACCGAATCAACTTCTACGCTCCCAAACGCCACCTCCGATCAGCCAACCACGCCCTCGCCGCTGTCCCCCGCATCCGAAGAGCGACTACAGGAGGAAGGTCCTTCTCCTACCTGATTCAGAGAGAGTGAGCAACCCAGTTAAACCCTTGAGGGCTTGGGTAGTTAAATGAAAGGGTAGAGAGGCCTTCAAGGGATATAATTCAGGAGAGCAATCAGTTGTTCGATGTAATTTTAGGATAAAATTAATTAACCTAATGTATGAATCATATGGTTAAATACACAAAATCAATTTATAAAACACATTAAAACATGTAAACATATAAACAACAAAACACAAAGGTGTATCAAAAAAGAATTTTATCAAAAAGTTCATTAAATCAGCAATAAATCAAAAAAGCAGGTAAGGAGATGCTGGTATGAATAACGTGATGGCAAAATGATCAATAATACAGCAAAACCTAGAAAGAACATCTATCTCAGAAAACAAAGTGAATCAAACACTGTAGAGATAAGATGAAGGTCGACGTTTCGGTCTCTCTACAACAAAATTATCGAGACCATCCTCAGGACTGTTGTCATTAAAACACTGCTGTGAGCTGTGCTGTAATCTGTAACATAAATGTTAACAATTACAAATCTATTCTATTTAAAAACCCATTACTCCATACACCCATGTGACAGACCTAACTACAGAAATACGTGACTTATAAAAACTAGACATAACTTACAGTATGACAAATTTAACTACAGAAATACAAGACTAACTTGAAATGAACAGACACTAGGTACATGATACAAAAACAATGATCAATGTATATCTACATTGTGGCATTTTCTAAGAGGCATATACATTGAGCAAAGTTTATACCTCTTAACCAGCTAATATTTTCAAATTAGTAGAACTGGTTATGCAGATCTTTTTAGAGCCTATCTTTACTTTAGGCAATAAATCATAGCAGAAAAATGCGAATGACGTGGTTAGCTAAAGTAACAAAGTAACCAAGTCTTCTGGTGACGTGTCCAAGAATCAAATCTAAATTTTACAACAAAACTATGTCATCATCTAACTTCAGAATGCCTAGACGGATAAGTTTGTAAAGGCTAGGGCAAGACCGTTACATACAATGTTTCTCGGATAATGTAGATGTTTCACAAACATACCCAAATGGAATGAGATACCACAATGTTGGTCTCAAGGCGAAGTTTAGCGTTGGACCCCGGTAGGTGCCTGCATAAAGAACCACGTGCTTAGTACACATATCGTGGCCAAATGATGTAGCAAATAGCACTAAGTAAGGAAAAGTACCTATGAAAAGAGCACAATCGTCCCCCAAGTGAAAATGCCAAGAGTGCACTGGTCGATCGATTCTGGATGGCTAATGGCTCAAAGTGAAGGACGCTAAAAAATCTGAATATATGAAGGAGAGACTGTCAATTTAATGTGTCTCTAGAACTTTTACAAATGGATTGCGACCTCGATTACACCCACCTTTGTGATATGGAAGTTGGGGACCAAAGATCCTCTTAACATACAATATCTGTATCCACGGACATGGAATATACAAAAGAAATAGTGGAGCCTGCTTAGCCAAACATAAGACTTTAAACAATGCCTGAGTGAACACACCATAGGGCATAGCTACCTTATGAGCTGATGCAGTTATCCAAATTGTGGCCACAGGGCGCTTGGCAACTTCGTTTCTAAGATTGCTGTAAAGCCAATATATGACAAAAAATCAGTATCATGGTCTATAGTCAGACCTGAAAAGCGCTGTAACGAAAGCCCTAACTAGCGCATATTGCTTACCTGAGATACGGAGCCGGGTCAAAATTAATTTGACTGGAAACACGGGGAAAAGCCGAGTGAAAAGCGGGCAGCTAACCTCCCTTTTTGAGGCATAGTTTGAAGCGCGAGATAGGACTACGCGCATGTCTGTTGGTGCCTAGAATTATGAGCGCCATCTTGGAATGGGTTTTTAAACAGGGTAGCGACTGAACTTAGAAAATATTCAAGTATTCAGCCATGATCAATACTATAAGTAAATTTTTGTAGAAAACTCAGAGCGGGCGCTTTTTTATGTAAACCATACAAAATACAAAAAACTTCCCAAATTAAAACGAAGGTAGGTAGCCATAATCCATGGTGGAAGTTGATTTAGTATTAAGAAATACTCTACAGAGTACACTTACTCATATATATACTACATGATTAAAACAAAAAGCAAATCAGGCGAGTAAGTTGGTGAAACATCAACATTTTACAATATTCAATATAAAAAACTAACATACTCGAGGACAGCAAGTCAAAAAAGTCTAGGCATTTTTTACACAGAGTTGAAGTGCAAGTTTGTCATGCATACACAACGTAACATATCCAGAGACACCATATTTAAGACTGAGAATATTGTCTAGGATAGGCACGCAAGAGCATGCCATTCTGTGGCAGAGTTCAA
Organism: Lissotriton vulgaris; assembly: GCF_964263255.1. Classification (NCBI taxonomy): domain Eukaryota; kingdom Metazoa; phylum Chordata; class Amphibia; order Caudata; family Salamandridae; genus Lissotriton; species Lissotriton vulgaris. The sequence goes on from NW_028254549.1 coordinate 9,934, forward strand.
ACCCCTTCTAACCGTATCGGTTAGACAGATTAATTTACCCTCTCTTAGTGAGAGGATTCTGTCAACATTATTCTGGCGTGCATTAGGTCGAATAACTTCCAACACCCACCAAATCATGTCGGTTTCTTTATGCCCCATTTGCAGATAATGTTCGACTAGTGGGGCATTCTCCTTCTTGCAACGAATCCGTGACTGATGTTGTAAGATACGTTTTTTAATAGGCTGTATCGTTTTGCCTAAATAATGGAGTGAACAGGGGCATTGAATGCAATACACCACATTGGTGGTATTGCAATTGGAAAAGTTTTTTGCAATAAATTTGATGCCATTAATCGTACATGTTTTGATGGTTGTTGTAGTTGCACAGGCAACACAATTATTACATTTGTGATGGCCAGTTAAAGGGACAAGTTGTCTCATATTGTCTACGGTGTTGTCTCGAGTGGTATTATCGTATGCATGGATGAGTCTGTCCTGTAGGTTGATTCCACGTTTAAACGTGAAAAGTGGTTTCTGTGCAAATTCTGGTAGGGAGCGGAGTAGACTCCATTGTTTGGAAACAATTTTCTTGATCGCATTAGAATGCGTACCAAACGTTGAGACACATACTATGTTGACTTTCTTTTGTCGTTTGTTCACAGTTAGTAATGTCTGGCGATCATTATACCATGCCCTTTTCATAGATTTTCTTAGTAGCCTTGATGGATAGCCTCTTAGTCTGAGTTTTTCTTTCAATTTGCGAGCTTCACAAAAATAGTCATCCTTATATGTACAGTTCCGTCGTAGACGGAGAAACTGTCCAAACGGTAATCCATCTTTCAGGGCCTGGGGATGGTGACTAGTGTATCGTAGCAGAGTGTTTCTGGCTGTTTTTTTGGTGAATAGGCTCGTATAGAGCAGATTGTTTGAGTCCACTTTGATCGTAATGTCTAGAAAAGGCATTTCAGCTGTATTTTGTTCCAAAGTGAACTGTAGATGAGTGTTCCTGGAATTAAGCCATTCATGAAACTCAAGGAGCTGATCAGCCGATCCTGCCCAAACCATGAACACGTCATCTATATAACGTAGCCACTTCAATATATTTTTGGAATATGGATTAGAGCAATGCCAGATATATTGATCCTCAAAACTAGCAACATAAATGTTCGCTATATCAGGGGCAAAAATAGCGCCCATAGCCACGCCTTTTTGTTGTAAGTAGAACGTGTTTTGGTACAGAAAGAAGTTTTCACACAAAGGAATTCTGATACATTCCATAATGAAAGAGGACGGAACAGAGTGTGGTCTAGGCCTGGATTCTAAAAGTGTGTACAATAGCTCCAGTACTTCCGTCTGGGGGATGTTTGTGTACAAACTTTCTATATCCATTGTTACGAGTATATTATCAGCAGGATCAAAAGGAAAATTCTCAACTTCATTTATCACAGCTGTTGTATCTCTTATGTATGATGGGCACTCTATAGCAAACGGTCGAATGAAGAAATCAGAGTATGTTGCGAGTGGTTTTAAGATGGAATTGCAACCCGAAACAATAGGGCGACCTGGTGGATTCATAAGGTCTTTGTGCACCTTGGGGAGCATATATATCACTGGTATTGTCGGTGTTTTATTAACCAGGAAGGCAGCCTCCTTTTCGTTCAACCAGCCACCTTCAAGTCCCAATTTGCTTAGGGCTTGAATTTCTGCTGTCAATCTTCTGGTCGGGTTACTGGCAAGTTTCTGATAGTGAGTGGGGGTTGAGAGTTGTCTCATCATTTCTAGATCATATTTAGACCTTTCCCACAGAACTATGCCACCACCCTTGTCTGCTGGTTTTAGCAGAGTTTGGGGTAACTTCTGGAGGGTTTGTAGCGCCAACTGATGTTCTTTGGGTAGATTGGATTTATATCTACAAGACTTTTGAAATAGAGACTCTATTTCAATAAGTGTGGCATTCTCAAAAGTAATTATGTCCTTATGTATCATCGTGTTAGATGGGTAAAAGGTGGATGGATTCCTCAAACCCGTGAATCCTCTTTTAGGATCTGATGTTGAATTTGCAAAGAAGTTTTTTAACCGCACAGTTCGAAAGAAACGGTACAGTTCCAATTTAGTTTGGAACAGATCATTCCTATATGTAGGAACGAAACTTAGCCCATTGGACAGGACTGCCACTTCCTGTTCAGATAGATTATGTAATGACAAGTTGAAAATGGGTATCGTCAGATCCTCATCTACCACTCGTAATATTGATTTCGGGTCCGAGGGAACCCTGGGGTGTATTGTCTGCGGAACCATTCCCGTCTCGATTGTTGAGGTCTCCCCGGTGGTCTGGAGCCTCGTTGGTCCTGTCCTAAAAAAGGCTGATGCGATGTGGAGGGTTGTTGGTCCTGTTGGTGATGGTTAGTGTTAAAGGATCTATCGCTACCTGACTCAGAACCAGTGTCTGAAAAATTGACCCTTTTGGTTGACTGTTGGTTGGGACCTTGAGAGGTATAGAAATCCTTTCTCAGATAGGGATACGTTCTCTCTTTGTTGTATCTCCTAATATCGTTCTGTAGTTTGTCACACTTTTTCTGGGAATTAAACTCCTCAAACTCTTTAATCGTTTGCTGAATTTTATCCAATAGGAGTTTGCTATTGGGGATTGAGCTATCTCCTGAAATTTTATTTTCTAAGGATTGAATCTCTTTCGTCAGAATTTGTATTTGACGAAGTGCAGTTTCTATGCTCAGAACCATCCAGGTTCTCGAGCATCTGTTTGCAGAAAAACTGAAGCCGATTTTAAACTCTTCATCGTCTACAAATATAATTGGTACATTGCGTATTTGTAGACCCGCCGGTATAATATTAGCGTTCAGGCAATCAGTCAGGAATTTTGCGTGTAATTCTGTGCGAACAAGCTTCTTTTTCAGTCTCTCAAGTTGATTGAGATCTGAATCGAGCGGTAGATTAACAATAGGCCCTTTGTTCCCCAAAAGGGAAGGGCCAGATGCAATCTTAAGAATATATTCGTCTGAGTACACCAGAGTTTCTGCCTCAGACATGGACTTAACTAAAAAGTTTTTACCAGAACAACCACCGATTAAAGTGACTCACAACAGGCATGCGCCTGCGCGAAATATTGATTCAGAGAGAGTGAGCAACCCAGTTAAACCCTTGAGGGCTTGGGTAGTTAAATGAAAGGGTAGAGAGGCCTTCAAGGGATATAGTTCAGGAGAGCAATCAGTTGTTCGATGTAATTTTAGGATAAAATTAATTAACCTAATGTATGAATCATATGGTTAAATACACAAAATCAATTTATAAAACACATTAAAACATGTAAACATATAAACAACAAAACACAAAGGTGTATCAAAAAAGAATTTTATCAAAAAGTTCATTAAATCAGCAATAAATCAAAAAAGCAGGTAAGGAGATGCTGGTATGAATAACGTGATGGCAAAATGATCAATAATACAGCAAAACCTAGAAAGAACATCTATCTCAGAAAACAAAGTGAATCAAACACTGTAGAGATAAGATGAAGGTCGACGTTTCGGTCTCTCTACAACAAAATTATCAAGACCATCCTCAGGACTGTTGTCATTAAAACACTGCTGTGAGCTGTGCTGTAATCTGTAACATAAATGTTAACAATTACAAATCTATTCTATTTAAAAACCCATTACTCCATACACCCATGTGACAGACCTAACTACAGAAATACGTGACTTATAAAAACTAGACATAACTTACAGTATGACAAATTTAACTACAGAAATACAAGACTAACTTGAAATGAACAGACACTAGGTACATGATACAAAAACAATGATCAATGTATATCTACATTGTGGCATTTTCTAAGAGGCATATACATTGAGCAAAGTTTATACCTCTTAACCAGCTAATATTTTCAAATTAGTAGAACTGGTTATGCAGATCTTTTTAGAGCCTATCTTTACTTTAGGCAATAAATCATAGCAGAAAAATGCGAATGACGTGGTTAGCTAAAGTAACAAAGTAACCAAGTCTTCTGGTGACGTGTCCAAGAATCAAATCTAAATTTTACAACAAAACTATGTCATCATCTAACTTCAGAATGCCTAGACGGATACGTTTGTAAAGGCTAGGGCAAGACCGTTACATACAATGTTTCTCGGATAATGTAGATGTTTCACAAACATACCCAAATGGAATGAGATACCACAATGTTGGTCTCAAGGCGAAGTTTAGCGTTGGACCCCGGTAGGTGCCTGCATAAAGAACCACGTGCTTAGTACACATATCGTGGCCAAATGATGTAACAAATAGCACTAAGTAAGGAAAAGTACCTATGAAAAGAGCACAATCGTCCCCCAAGTGAAAACGCCAAGAGTGCACTGGTCGATCGATTCTGGATGGCTAATGGCTCAAAGTGAAGGACGCTAAAAAATCTGAATATATGAAGGAGAGACTGTCAATTTAATGTGTCTCTAGAACTTTTACAAATGGATTGCGACCTCGATTACACCCACCTTTGTGATATGGAAGTTGGGGACCAAAGATCCTCTTAACATACAATATCTGTATCCACGGACATGGAATCTACAAAAGAAATAGTGGAGCCTGCTTAGCCAAACATAAGACTTTAAACAATGCCTGAGTGAACACACCATAGGGCATAGCTACCTTATGAGCTGATGCAGTTATCCAAATTGTGGCCACAGGGCGCTTGGCAACTTCGTTTCTAAGATTGCTGTAAAGCCAATATATGACAAAAAATCAGTATCATGGTCTATAGTCAGACCTGAAAAGCGCTGTAACGAAAGCCCTAACTAGCGCATATTGCTTACCTGAGATACGGAGCCGGGTCAAAATTAATTTGACTGGAAACACGGGGAAAAGCCGAGTGAAAAGCGGGCAGCTAACCTCCCTTTTTGAGGCATAGTTTGAAGCGCGAGATAGGACTACGCGCATGTCTGTTGGTGCCTAGAATTATGAGCGCCATCTTGGAATGGGTTTTTAAACAGGGTAGCGACTGAACTTAGAAAATATTCAAGTATTCAGCCATGATCAATACTATAAGTAAATTTTTGTAGAAAACTCAGAGCGGGGCGCTTTTTTATGTAAACCATACAAAATACAAAAAACTTCCCAAATTAAAACGAAGGTAGGTAGCCATAATCCATGGTGGAAGTTGATTTAGTATTAAGAAATACTCTACAGAGTACACTTACTCATATATATACTACATGATTAAAACAAAAAGCAAATCAGGCGAGTAAGTTGGTGAAACATCAACATTTTACAATATTCAATATAAAAAACTAACATACTCGAGGACAGCAAGTCAAAAAAGTCTAGGCATTTTTTACACAGAGTTGAAGTGCAAGTTTGTCAATGCATACACAACGTAACATATCCAGAGACACCATATTTAAGACTGAGAATATTGTCTAGGATAGGCACGCAAGAGCATGCCATTCTGTGGCAGAGTTCAAACCCCTTCTAACCGTATCGGTTAGACAGATTAATTTACCCTCTCTTAGTGAGAGGATTCTGTCAACATTATTCTGGCGTGCATTAGGTCGAATAACTTCCAACACCCACCAAATCATGTCGGTTTCTTTATGCCCCATTTGCAGATAATGTTCGACTAGTGGGGCATTCTCCTTCTTGCAACGAATCCGTGACTGATGTTGTAAGATACGTTTTTTAATAGGCTGTATCGTTTTGCCCAAATAATGGAGTGAACAGGGGCATTGAATGCAATACACCACATTGGTGGTATTGCAATTGGAAAAGTTTTTTGCAATAAATTTGATGCCATTAATCGTACATGTTTTCATGGTTGTTGTAGTTGCACAGGCAACACAATTATTACATTTGTGATGGCCAGTTAAAGGGACAAGTTGTCTCATATTGTCTACGGTATTGTCTCGAGTGGTATTATCGTATGCATGGATGAGTCTGTCCTGTAGGTTGGTTCCACGTTTAAACGTGAAAAGTGGTTTCTGTGCAAATTCTGGTAGGGAGGGGAGTAGACTCCATTGTTTGGAAACAATTTTCTTGATCGCATTAGAATGCGTACCAAACGTTGAGACACATACTATGTTGACTTTCTTTTGTCGTTTGTTCACAGTTAGTAATGTCTGGCGATCATTATACCATGCCCTTTTCATAGATTTTCTTAGTAGCCTTGATGGATAGCCTCTTAGTCGGAGTTTTTCTTTCAATTTGCGAGCTTCACAAAAATAGTCATCCTTATATGTACAGTTCCGTCGTAGACGGAGAAACTGTCCAAACGGTAATCCATCTTTCAGGGCCTGGGGATGGTGACTAGTGTATCGTAGCAGAGTGTTTCTGGCTGTTTTTTTGGTGAATAGGCTCGTATAGAGCAGATTGTTTGAGTCCACTTTGATCGTAATGTCTAGAAAAGGCATTTCAGCTGTATTTTGTTCCAAAGTGAACTGTAGATGAGTGTTCCTGGAATTAAGCCATTCATGAAACTCAAGGAGCTGATCAGCCGATCCTGCCCAAACCATGAACACGTCATCTATATAACGTAGCCACTTCAATATATTTTTGGAATATGGATTAGAGCAATGCCAGATATATTGATCCTCAAAACTAGCAACATAAATGTTCGCTATATCAGGGGCAAAAATAGCGCCCATAGCCACGCCTTTTTGTTGTAAGTAGAACGTGTTTTGGTACAGAAAGAAGTTTTCACACAAAGGAATTCTGATACATTCCATAATGAAAGAGGACGGAACAGAGTGTGGTCTAGGCCTGGATTCTAAAAGTGTGTACAATAGCTCCAGTACTTCCGTCTGGGGGATGTTTGTGTACAAACTTTCTATATCCATTGTTACGAGTATATTATCAGCAGGATCAAAAGGAAAATTCTCAACTTCATTTATCACAGCTGTTGTATCTCTTATGTATGATGGGCGCTCTATAGCAAACGGTCGAATGAAGAAATCAGAGTATGTTGCGAGTGGTTTTAAGATGGAATTGCAACCCGAAACAATAGGGCGACCTGGTGGATTCATAAGGTCTTTGTGCACCTTGGGGAGCATATATATCACTGGTATTGTCGGTGTTTTATTAACCAGGAAGGCAGCCTCCTTTTCGTTCAACCAGCCACCTTCAAGTCCCAATTTGCTTAGGGCTTGAATTTCTGCTGTCAATCTTCTGGTCGGGTTACTGGCAAGTTTCTGATAGTGAGTGGGGGTTGAGAGTTGTCTCATCATTTCTAGATCATATTTAGACCTTTCCCACAGAACTATGCCACCACCCTTGTCTGCTGGTTTTAACAGAGTTTGGGGTAACTTCTGGAGGGTTTGTAGCGCCAACTGATGTTCTTTGGGTAGATTGGATTTATATCTACAAGACTTTTGAAATAGAGAATCTATTTCAATAAGTGTGGCATTCTCAAAAGTAATTATGCCCTTATGTATCATCGTGTTAGATGGGTAAAAGGTGGATGGATTCCTCAAACCCGTGAATCCTCTTTTAGGATCTGATGTTGAATTTGCAAAGAAGTTTTTTAACCGCACAGTTCGAAAGAAACGGTACAGTTCCAATTTAGTTTGGAACAGATCATTCCTATATGTAGGAACGAAACTTAGCCCATTGGACAGGACTGCCACTTCCTGTTCAGATAGATTATGTAATGACAAGTTGAAAATGGGTATCGTCAGATCCTCATCTACCACTCGTAATATTGATTTCGGGTCCGACGGAACCCTGGGGTGTATTGTCTGCGGAACCATCCCCGTCTCGATTGTTGAGGTCTCCCCGGTGGTCTGGAGCCTCGTTGGTCCTGTCCTAAAAAAGGCTGATGCGATGTGGAGGGTTGTTGGTCCTGTTGGTGATGGTTAGTGTTAAAGGATCTATCGCTACCTGACTCAGAACCAGTGTCTGAAAAATTGACCCTTTTGGTTGACTGTTGGTTGGGACCTTGAGAGGTATAGAAATCCTTTCTCAGATAGGGATACGTTCTCTCTTTGTTGTATCTCCTAATATCGTTCTGTAGTTTGTCACACTTTTTCTGGGAATTAAACTCCTCAAACTCTTTAATCGTTTGCTGAATTTTATCCAATAGGAGTTTGCTATTGGGGATTGAGCTATCTCCTGAAATTTTATTTTCTAAGGATTGAATCTCTTTCGTCAGAATTTGTATTTGACGAAGTGCAGTTTCTATGCTCAGAACCATCCAGGTTCTCGAGCATCTGTTTGCAGAAAAACTGAAGCCGATTTTAAACTCTTCATCGTCTACAAATATAATTGGTACATTGCGTATTTGTAGACCCGCCGGTATAATATTAGCGTTCAGGCAATCAGTCAGGAATTTCGCGTGTAATTCTGTGCGAACAAGCTTCTTTTTCAGTCTCTCAAGTTGATTGAGATCTGAATCGAGCGGTAGATTAACAATAGGCCCTTTGTTCCCCAAAAGGGAAGGGCCAGATGCAATCTTAAGAATATATTCGTCTGAGTACACCAGAGTTTCTGCCTCAGACATGGACTTAACTAAAAAGTTTTTACCAGAACAACCACCGATTAAAGTGACTCACAACAGGCATGCGCCTGCGCGAAATATTGATTCAGAGAGAGTGAGCAACCCAGTTAAACCCTTGAGGGCTTGGGTAGTTAAATGAAAGGGTAGAGAGGCCTTCAAGGGATATAATTCAGGAGAGCAATCAGTTGTTCGATGTAATTTTAGGATAAAATTAATTAACCTAATGTATGAATCATATGGTTAAATACACAAAATCAATTTATAAAACACATTAAAACATGTAAACATATAAACAACAAAACACAAAGGTGTATCAAAAAAGAATTTTATCAAAAAGTTCATTAAATCAGCAATAAATCAAAAAAGCAGGTAAGGAGATGCTGGTATGAATAACGTGATGGCAAAATGATCAATAATACAGCAAAACCTAGAAAGAACATCTATCTCAGAAAACAAAGTGAATCAAACACTGTAGAGATAAGATGAAGGTCGACGTTTCAGTCTCTCTACAACAAAATTATCGAGACCATCCTCAGGACTGTTGTCATTAAAACACTGCTGTGAGCTGTGCTGTAATCTGTAACATAAATGTTAACAATAACAAATCTATTCTATTTAAAAACCCATTACTCCATACACCCATGTGACAGACCTAACTACAGAAATATGTGACTTATAAAAACTAGACATAACTTACAGTATGACAAATTTAACTACAGAAATACAAGACTAACTTGAAATGAACAGACACTAGGTACATGATACAAAAACAATGATCAATGTATATCTACATTGTGGCATTTTCTAAGAGGCATATACATTGAGCAAAGTTTATACCTCTTAACCAGCTAATATTTTCAGATTAGTAGAACTGGTTATGCAGATCTTTTTAGAGCCTATCTTTACTTTAGGCAATAAATCATAGCAGAAAAATGTGAATGACGTGGTTAGCTAAAGTAACAAAATAGAAAGTCAACATAGTATGTGTCTCAACGTTTGGTACGCATTCTAATGCGATCAAGAAAATTGTTTCCAAACAATGGAGTCTACTCCGCTCCCTACCAGAATTTGCACAGAAACCACTTTTCACGTTTAAACGTGGAACCAACCTACAGGACAGACTCATCCATGCATACGATAATACCACTCGAGACAATACCGTAGACAATATGAGACAACTTGTCCCTTTAACTGGCCATCACAAATGTAATAATTGTGTTGCCTGTGCAACTACAACAACCATGAAAACATGTACGATTAATGGCATCAAATTTATTGCAAAAAACTTTTCCAATTGCAATACCACCAATGTGGTGTATTGCATTCAATGCCCCTGTTCACTCCATTATTTGGGCAAAACGATACAGCCTATTAAAAAACGTATCTTACAACATCAGTCACGGATTCGTTGCAAGAAGGAGAATGCCCCACTAGTCGAACATTATCTGCAAATGGGGCATAAAGAAACCGACATGATTTGGTGGGTGTTGGAAGTTATTCGACCTAATGCACGCCAGAATAATGTTGACAGAATCCTCTCACTAAGAGAGGGTAAATTAATCTGTCTAACCGATACGGTTAGAAGGGGTTTGAACTCTGCCACAGAATGGCATGCTCTTGCGTGCCTATCCTAGACAATATTCTCAGTCTTAAATATGGTGTCTCTGGATATGTTACGTTGTGTATGCATTGACAAACTTGCACTTCAACTCTGTGTAAAAAATGCCTAGACTTTTTTGACTTGCTGTCCTCGAGTATGTTAGTTTTTTATATTGAATATTGTAAAATGTTGATGTTTCACCAACTTACTCGCCTGATTTGCTTTTTGTTTTAATCATGTAGTATATATATGAGTAAGTGTACTCTGTAGAGTATTTCTTAATACTAAATCAACTTCCACCATGGATTATGGCTACCTACCTTCGTTTTAATTTGGGAAGTTTTTTGTATTTTGTATGGTTTACATAAAAAAGCGCCCCGCTCTGAGTTTTCTACAAAAATTTACTTATAGTATTGATCATGGCTGAATACTTGAATATTTTCTAAGTTCAGTCGCTACCCTGTTTAAAAACCCATTCCAAGATGGCGCTCATAATTCTAGGCACCAACAGACATGCGCGTAGTCCTATCTCGCGCTTCAAACTATGCCTCAAAAAGGGAGGTTAGCTGCCCGCTTTTCACTCGGCTTTTCCCCGTGTTTCCAGTCAAATTAATTTTGACCCGGCTCCGTATCTCAGGTAAGCAATATGCGCTAGTTAGGGCTTTCGTTACAGCGCTTTTCAGGTCTGACTATAGACCATGATACTGATTTTTTGTCATATATTGGCTTTACAGCAATCTTAGAAACGAAGTTGCCAAGCGCCCTGTGGCCACAATTTGGATAACTGCATCAGCTCATAAGGTAGCTATGCCCTATGGTGTGTTCACTCAGGCATTGTTTAAAGTCTTATGTTTGGCTAAGCAGGCTCCACTATTTCTTTTGTAGATTCCATGTCCGTGGATACAGATATTGTATGTTAAGAGGATCTTTGGTCCCCAACTTCCATATCACAAAGGTGGGTGTAATCGAGGTCGCAATCCATTTGTAAAAGTTCTAGAGACACATTAAATTGACAGTCTCTCCTTCATATATTCAGATTTTTTAGCGTCCTTCACTTTGAGCCATTAGCCATCCAGAATCGATCGACCAGTGCACTCTTGGTGTTTTCACTTGGGGGACGATTGTGCTCTTTTCATAGGTACTTTTCCTTACTTAGTGCTATTTGTTACATCATTTGGCCACGATATGTGTACTAAGCACGTGGTTCTTTATGCAGGCACCTACCGGGGTCCAACGCTAAACTTCGCCTTGAGACCAACATTGTGGTATCTCATTCCATTTGGGTATGTTTGTGAAACATCTACATTATCCGAGAAACATTGTATGTAACGGTCTTGCCCTAGCCTTTACAAACTTATCCGTCTAGGCATTCTGAAGTTAGATGATGACATAGTTTTGTTGTAAAATTTAGATTTGATTCTTGGACACGTCACCAGAAGACTTGGTTATTTTGTTACTTTAGCTAACCACGTCATTCGCATTTTTCTGCTATGATTTATTGCCTAAAGTAAAGATAGGCTCTAAAAAGATCTGCATAACCAGTTCTACTAATTTGAAAATATTAGCTGGTTAAGAGGTATAAACTTTGCTCAATGTATATGCCTCTTAGAAAATGCCACAATGTAGATATACATTGATCATTGTTTTTGTATCATGTACCTAGTGTCTGTTCATTTCAAGTTAGTCTTGTATTTCTGTAGTTAAATTTGTCATACTGTAAGTTATGTCTAGTTTTTATAAGTCACGTATTTCTGTAGTTAGGTCTGTCACATGGGTGTATGGAGTAATGGGTTTTTAAATAGAATAGATTTGTAATTGTTAACATTTAATTTACAGATTACAGCACAGCTCACAGCAGTGTTTTAATGACAACAGTCCTGAGGATGGTCTCGATAATTTTGTTGTAGAGAGACCGAAACGTCGACCTTCATCTTATCTCTACAGTGTTTGATTCACTTTGTTTTCTGAGATAGATGTTCTTTCTAGGTTTTGCTGTATTATTGATCATTTTGCCATCACGTTATTCATACCAGCATCTCCTTACCTGCTTTTTTGATTTATTGCTGATTTAATGAACTTTTTGATAAAATTCTTTTTTGATACACCTTTGTGTTTTGTTGTTTATATGTTTACATGTTTTAATGTGTTTTATAAATTGATTTTGTGTATTTAACCATATGATTCATACATTAGGTTAATTAATGTTATCCTAAAATTACATCGAACAACTGATTGCTCTCCTGAATTATATCCCTTGAAGGCCTCTCTACCCTTTCTTCTCCTACCTGGCCGCCAAGACCTGGAACTCACTCCCTCCCGACCTGCGCCTGACCCAAGACCACCTCTCCTTCAGGAAGAAGCTGAAGACCTGGCTGTTCGAGCAGTAGCGGCACCCCCCCCCCCCCAGCGCCTTGAGACCCTACGGGTATGTAGCGCGCTTTATAAGTGTCACTGATTGATTGATTGATTGATTGGTTTTCATCTATTCTGACTTTCAGATCTAAAAAGTTAATTGTGGTTTTGTCAATGTGGCTTGTAAAGGTTAGGTTACAGTCATTGACATTGAGGGTTTGAACACATTTTTCAGCATCTCCTTCACTCCCCTCCCAGATAATAAAAATGTCATCAATGTACCGGAGCCAGGTACGTACTCCGGTCTGGTATTGGGGTAGGTGTCTGGCTATCTGTTCCTCCCACCAGCCTAAATACAATCCAGCAAAGCTGGGGGCAAAGCAAATACCCATTGAAGTACCGAGTAGTTGGTGATATACATTGCCATTAAAAAGAAAATAGTTCTGGGTAAGGCACGTGTGAATCATATCCAGAAGCATTTCCGTATGGAAAAGGTAGGAGACTGATCTGCTGCTTAAAAAATGCCTACAAGCCCTGATTCCTTGTTCATGTGGGATGTTGGTGTACAGGCTGTTCACATCAAGGGTCATGAGTAAACATTTGTCATTGGTTTCAATATTCGCAATTTTTTGCAGAAAATCTCCTGAGTCTTTTAGGTAAGCTGGGAGATTTTGAACTAATGGCTGCAAGAAAAAATCTACATACCTGGATGTATTCTCCAGGCAGCTATTTCTGGAAGAAACAATGGGCCTGCCGAGGGGATTTGTGGGGTTCTTGTGCAGTTTAGGCAGCAGATAAAGTGCCGGTAATTTTGGGAATTTACATTTTAAGAAATTAAATTCATCAGACTCAATAAGCCCCTTATTTTTCCATTCAATGAGTTGTTCTTGATATTTGCTATTTTCACAATCAACTATTTTTCTAGTACTCTTTTCATATTTTTCAACATCATTTAACTGTTTCATTCCTTCATCAATGTACATTTCACGTGATAAGATCACAATAAGATCACAATATTACCACCTTTGTCGGATTTTTTAATTACAATGTTAGTATCATTACTTAAGTTGTCAATTGCTAGTCTTTGTGCTTTGTTGAGGTTACTTTTGCCCCGTTCATTTCTATTGGCCATTTTTTTAAACTCATGCACAACACCTTTTTCAAAAACATCAATGGCATTGTTGGTAATCATCGGTAAAAAAATAGATTTAGGTTTAAACCCACTGTTACTATTAAGATCCAGTCTGATGTTTTCATTAATCAAGTTAAGTGTTGGGTTTTGAATGACTTCCGGGTCCCCCCCTAGGTCATGCAAAACTTGTAACATGTCTGCATCGCCTATCTCTAGTGTACTTGGACATGGTGTACTTTTGCCAGACTCCTGGTTCATTCTGGTGGCAAACCATTTTTTTAGTCTGTTTTCTGGTAAATTGAAAGAGATCTATTCTACTTTGAGTATAGTTAAAAGAAGCAGAATGACAAAAGGATAAACCATAAGACAGTACCTCAATTTCATCTTCATTAAGGATCCTGTTGGAGAGGTTCACAACAGTTTTCGTATAAATAATTTTTGTTTTCTCTGGCCCCTTGTTCTTGTTCCCACTGGGCTTGATGCGGCGGCTGTCATTGCGTTCTTCTTGTTTCCTCCTTTGCCTCCTCTTCCTCGTCCTCTGGTTCCTCCTGTTTGCGTTTTGTTCTGAGCTTCCAATCTCCCTTTTGCCATCATGGTAAACTCTTTTAAAATCTGATCTTTTGGGCTCATGAAGCCTGTGTCTGTACCCGCTGACAGGGTCTCCGTATCTTCTGCTTCATCATCTTGTGCATTGCTGGCCCCATTCATTCCCTCCGTTGCTGGTTTTGTTGGCTTTCTTACGGGGGTTTGGATCATAGCTTGAGCGCGAAGATGGTCATATTTTTTTGAGAAAGTGAGGACTTGTCCCTTCTCATAATCCATATGGTGTCTGAGGAATTTTGTTTGCTTTTTTTCTTTTATTTCTTTTTCAATAACCTCCAATTTTTTGTCCAGCTTAGCCATTTCTATTTCAAATTCCTCTTTGCTACAAACTGTTTTTAAATGTTCCATGGCATTTTCAATATCAGCAGTCAGTTTAATAAAGTCTTTCCTGGCGTATTTTACCAGAAGCCTCAGCATGACCGTTGAGCATTCATGGCTGTTTGTAGCCCATTCCTCTACTAGATCGGGGTCCGGATCATTAAAAGTGGGGGTGGTATAAATTCTCAGTCCTCTTGGGACTCTTCCCACTTCAATGTATTGACCATTTCGTCTGCTCTGATTTCAGCAGTTTCCATAATTTGTTCCAGCAATCCTGCTTGTTCTTTGCTTCTCCACCACTTATTGTACCAGCTATGGGATCTGTGCTCGAACCCATTCCTTGGATGTCAAACATTTGCCTTGCAGCCTCATCTCTTTTCGTGTTATATATATATATGTGCGCAAACACCCAGGAACGCCACTTCCGATCCTTAGCACGACCCAGGACCAGCGAGGCAAGCAGGAGACGGACCACAAATTAGGATTCACAGGTCTTTTATTGCAGGAAAGGTTGGTAGGCAAGAGGGCAAGACGTGTTTCGGGCTTACAAAGCCCTTGTTCACATGCATATATATATAAAACAGTGCTCGTCCTGGCGCAAGCCTGCTCCGCCAATTAGTAATTCAATCGGTCTTGAAAGAACGAAGAGCTGAACCCAGATTAGGTGGCAAACAACAAGGTGCTTTATTTATGCATGTTGCTGAGCCTGTCCGCCATTACGCGTTTCGACTGTCTCCACAGTCTTGGTCACTTGGTCACATGGTAAGGTCACATTACCATCATTGGATTTAAATAATAAACACAAAAGGAGACTCAACATTTCCGCCTCCCACTAAGCATTCATCAGGCTCCTCATCAAGGAAACAGAAAGAAGACTGCGAAATAATATCCACAGTCTTCACATTTGAAAAAATTAAACTCTCAGTGAGTATTTACATTTGCTCATAAATATTAAAAAATGTGCAAAGTATGCCTTTGATATAAGACATCTGTATATATTTACATATTTACATCAAATAAATAAATATATATTGTAATCACTAAAAACATTTTGTTGATAGTAAAAATCTTAAATTGTTCCCGAAAGAGAAGCCTGCAAAACTGCGTTTACCCCCTGTGGGGTTATATTAAAGTGCTTAGTGCAAATACACATTCTGTGGATGTTTCAAGCATTATCCAACATTAAAATCCAATGTAAATGGTATAGAGCAGCAATCATGGCATAGTGCAAACAATCTGAAAAAGTGAAAGTGCTATTTCTAGTGCAAAGTTCATAAAATTAAAGACATTCATTTCGATTTCAAGAAAACACCAATAAGAAAAAACTGTAGTAGGAGCCCCTACTAAAGCAATTGAATCCTGATATAGATTGGTATACTATATATAAACTAAACCAACTAAAATGAACTATAGGACCAACATTAAAGGGAATATTTCATTATATCTAATGTAAAGATTAATGTTCCTCAATGGTTCCCAAAGTACAATCTATTAGTGGCTTGTTGTATCTGTTTATAGGAATGGTATTATAAACAGGTATACAAATCCTCGCTGGCATTGAGGCCCCCTGGAGTGCGGCTGTCTAACTCGAGGATATAACGCATCTCCAGGACCCTGAGAAGTGCATCCCTATTACCACCCCTTTTCAGGGGCAAGACACTGTTGATGACATAATATGTCAGATGTTTCGGGTCACTATCATGGGTGCTCTCAAAATGGCGAGCTACGGGATACGATTGGTCCTTGGTATTGATTGCTCTTATGTGCTGCAATATCCGCCTGTGAGCAGGCAGGCGGGTGCTACCCACATACCGAAGCTCACAGGGGCACTGCAGCACATAGACCGCAAACTCAGTCTTGCAGGTCAGTTGTTTTGTAATAAGTTGAGGTTCAGTTCTAAAGGGAGTCATATATTGTTTCCTACTACAACCATACTTACAAGCCTTACAGATTGAGCATTTTTTGAAACCTTTGCTAAGTGCCATAAAGGTTTTGGACGATGGTTGATCCAAATGATTTTTGACCAATCTGTCGGCCATTGAAATAGATTTCCTGAAGGAAAATTCCGGTTTTCTGCCAACTAGTTCCCCAATAACTGGATCCCCGGTTACCAGGTTCCAATTGCGGCTGAAAATCTTTCGAATTTCCTTATGTTGTCTGTTGTAGGTAACTATGACTCTGGATAACTCAGATTTAGTCTTAGTGCAGGGAATAGCAATCTTATGCATATATATATATATATATATATATATATATATATATATATATATATATATATACATATATATATATATATATATATATAACCTACTGGCGGTCGCCAGTAGGTATATACAGTTAGGATTTTTTCTCTATGGGATTTTTGAAAATTCTATGTCTAATAACTTTGGCGTTTGTGGACGCAATCGGCTGAAATTTTCAGGAAAATGGCACATTTTGTTTCTGAGCAGCCCCTGACAATATGGGGGGGTTTTGTCAAGGGGGGGCCGAGAAAAAAGGGGGGTCCCAAAACACGTTTTTCCCATGTTAATTTCCATAGGGCGCTTGGCCTCACTTTTAGCTCGAACGCCTGAATGGATTTGCACGAAACTTGGCAAAATTGTAGGGACTGTTAGCCCGATGTGCCTTTGCTAGGTCTCAATATATGTGCTCCAGTGGATTTTGAGTAATTTAGGTTCAAAAAAAGATATATATCTGGGCGGAGCCTAACCACACATCTGATCTGATTGGCTGTCAGCACTTCATCCAAGAAGTGTTGGCAGCCATCTTGGGACCAATATACATGATAGCACCTCATTAAAAAGCATTGTAGTTAATAGAGGGTTTTAGGACTTTAGTTACATTATAAATCATTTGTTGATGGTACCATACTCGTTTTAGGAATTGTGGTGGGTTCTAAGGTGATTTTACCATGTGAAAAAACCTTCTGCTGTGATATCATGAATATTGTTTGAAAGAAAACTAATATCTCATGATTTTCCCACAGTGGTTTGGAAGGGGATCTATAAGCTAAACTGAAAGCATATTTTCTGTAAATTCACATTATCTTTCTCAGTCATGTGAAAATGAAGTCTGACATTCTCAGTAAAACATGTACATCCAACAAGGACAGAGACTGTCAGTTGATTCCTTTGTGTTCTACTGCAGCCTCCTAGAGTGTTCTAAAGAACAACTAGAGTGCTAACAGTCCTACTTATTACAAAGGTATGGCACACCTGAATCCATCTTGATTGGAATAAAGTGGTAACTCTTAAAACATTCAATTTAAAAAGAAACAACATGAGGGGGTATATTTTGCCATAAAAAGTATGATTAGTGCTGCAGAATGAAAAATCAGGGCACATTTTGAGTGACTTCTCAAATCCTTTTCTATTTCATTAAAACATTCTGACATGCAGTCTCCCAAAATGGCCACCAGAGACAAAAGAGCCCAAATGTAGCCCAAATATCACCCAGATGTAGCCCAAGTATAGCCCAATGACAGAATGTCCCAGAGTGTTCTAAAGAACAACTAGAGCGCTAACAGTCCTACTTATTACAAAGGTATAGCACACCTGGAGCCATCGTGATGGGAATAAAGTGGTAACTCTTAAAACATTTAATTTAAAAAGGAACAAAATGAGGGGGTATATTATGCAATAGAAGGTATTATTAGTGCTGCAGAAAGAAAAATTAGGGCACATTTTGAGTGACTTTTCAAATCCTCTTCTATTTCATTAAAAAATTCTGACATGCAGTCTCCCAAAATGGCCACCAGAGACAAAAGAGCCCAAATGTAGTCCAAATATCACCCAGATGTAGCCCAAGTATAGCCCAATGACAGAATGTCCCAGAGTGTTCTAAAGAACAACTAGAGCGCTAACAGTCCTACTTATTACAAAGGTATGGCACACCTGAAGCCATCTTGATTGGAATAAAGTGGTAACTCTTAAAACATTTAATTTAAAAAGGAACAAAATGAGGGGGTATATTTTGCCATATGAATTATGATTAGTGCTGCAGAAAGAAAAATTAGGGCACATTTTGAGTGACTTCTCAAACCCTCTTCAATTTCATTAAAACATTCTGACATACAGTCTCCCAAGATGGCCACCAGAGACAAAAGAGCCTAAATGTAGCCCAAATATCACCCAGATGTACCCCAAGTATAGCCCAATGACAGAATGTCCCAGAGTGTTCTAAAGAACAACTAGAGCGCTAACAGTCTTACTTATGACAAAAGTATGGCACACCAGAAGCCATCTTGATTGGAATGAAGTGGTAACTCTGAAAACACTCAATTTAAAAAGGAACAACATGAGGGGGTTAATTTTGCCATAGAAAGTATGATTAGTGCTTCAGAAAGAAAAATTAGGGATCATTTTGAGTGAATTCTCAAATCCTCTTCTATTTCATTAAAAAAATTCTGACATGCAGACTGAAACATGCACTTTGAATACCAGCAGCAGACGTCCCTGGTGAGCAGTAGCTTTACTACAGTGATCTAATGTGCAACTAGAGTGCTAACATTCAGAATTTATGGCAAATGTGTGACACATCTGAATGCCTTCTTGATGGAACCAAAGTAAACAAGCATTGAAAATGCAATAGATTTCGCCCTCGTTTAAGTTAAAGCCATTCTGTTTGTAATGAGGTGGCTTTTTAGCTTTGCTTTTATTAGTGTTTTTTCAACTTTCATGTAAATAACATGCATCTGTATGCATATAAGTATATGTATGCATGCATTTATGTTTGTATTTATATAGATATACAGATGATATATGTTTATATATGTATGTATATATATATATTCACTGAAAAAACCATAGGCTATAGACCATATATAGTTAGGAATTAGCATTTACAAAACCTTGAAAATTCACTGAAAAAACCATAGGTTATAGACCATATATAGTTAGGAATTAGCATTTACAAAACCTTGAAAATTCACTGAAAAAACCATAGGTTATAGACCATATATAGTTAGGAATTCGCATTTACAAAACCTTATTTTACTCACACAAAACCATTGAAATTCCATATATAGTTAGTTGCACTAACTATATATCGCGCACCCGCAATCCACTGCTGATGATGTCACATATTACATCATTCATGACATGGTCAGTGACATCACTGATGACATCACTGATGACATCTCAAATGACATCACTGATGACATCACTGATGACAACATCCAGTGACTGTATGTTTCTGTAAAGTTAAAATATGTCTTACATATTGAAGAATGAGTGGATGTATAAGTGTCTGGATGAAGGATTTAGTAGGTGCATGACTGACTGTATGAGTAAGTGATTAAATGTGTCTCACTGAGTGCATGGGTTAGTGACTAAACTGTCTTAATTTGTGCATCATTATGTCTGTTGTTCTGTAAACTGTTGCATGTGTTGATACGTAGCTATATGAGTAACTATATGGGTTATTGATTGGTTGCCCAAGTATTTGTATGGGAGACTGAGTGTGTGTGTGGGTGGCTGGGAGGTGTATGACTCTGTGCATAGATATGTGAGCAGTTGATTCACTAGATGTATGGTTTCAAAAGTGCATGTGGAAACAGCTGTATGGGCGGTTGACTGTGCATGAGTGTATTGGTGAGTGAATGGATATCTCAGTGCTACATGTCAAAGTAAGTACATATGTAAAACACAGTACATGTGAGAGTTGACATATATAAACAACTGTGCATAAGAGCCAGTGAATGTGTGAGTGGCTGTATGGATCATTGTGAACTTGTATCAGGGATTGTATAAGAGAGTAAATATGTGTTAGTATATGTTTGAATAAGTAAAGTTTGTATAACTGTATAGTTGAGGAAATGGAGGTGTGATTGATTCTTTGCATGACTGACTAGGTGTGTGAGTAACTCCATGGATGAGTGACAGTCTGTGAGTGTCTGTTTACACTGATTGTATCTAAGGTTATATTAGAGTCTGAAGAGGTTCATCGTATTATCACATGAATGATATCATCAGTGATGTGATCAGTAATGTCAAATGAGATGTCATCAGTGATGTCATCAGTGATGTCATTTGAGATGTCATCAGTGATGTCATTTGAGATGTCATCAGTGATGTCATCAGTGATGTCACTGACCATGTCATGAATGATGTAATATGTGACATCATCAGCAGTGGATTGCGGGTGCGCGATATATAGTTAGTGCAACTAACTATATATGGAATTTCAATGGTTTTGTGTGAGTAAAATAAGGTTTTGTAAATGCGAATTCCTAACTATATATGGTCTATAACCTATGTTTTTTTCAGTGAATATATATATATATATATATATATATATATATATATATATATATATATATATATATATATATATATATATATATATATATATATATATATATATATATATCAAGCCATTCGCAGAACCAACTTTGGAAAGAGCCTTACGGAGACAACTTCATTTGCAGCAGTTTTAATCAAGAGTGACAGCGTGACAACAACGGAGTTTCAGACAGGCAAAAGCATCCAATATTAAAAGCCAGACGCGTTTCAGGTAATGAGTCCTTTCATCAGTGGCTTATCTGGAAGGCAGTGGGAAAACGATTAAAGGCACTTCCTGTTCTTTAAGCATCTCCCCGCCAGGTTGGGCGTGGCCTCACGGCCTCCTGGGAGACGTAGTCTGTGCACAATTTAGCCCAAGTGGGTTCAAATTCTCAAAGTCAAAGTGTCCTTGTATAAATGGCAACTTTACTAACAGTCCGTGTCATATGTAATTGCCATCACTGTGCTGTGGGCGCACACCTTCCTGCACGGTGCACGCTCATCCCGTTCCGTATCATAGCAGCATCATGTGGTGCCGGACCCACCCAACGGCAGTTAGCTCTTTCCACGACCTTGGCAGGCCGTAATACATCAAGCCATTCGCAGAACCAACTTTGGAAAGAGCCTGTAGTATTTGATCAAGAAATACTCTGCAAGTACTTGTAGTCTGGAGTTTATTCAGCTTAGAAGAAGTACAGCGACAGGAGGCAGGGACAGAGATCAACTGCCAAACAACAACATTCTTTCACAAAGCATGGAACCATAAAGAACCAAGGTTCTACCTACAGGTGCCTGAAAGGCACAACACAGAGAATACTACATTATCCTCTTTCCTATAAAACAAAAGATAAAACAATGATGGACAGAGAATAGAAGAGGAAGAAGAAAAGGAAACTTAAGCGAGAAAGAAAAAAGAAAGAAAGAAAAGTAGTAGGGCGAATAAGAAAAGAAAAGTAAAAGACACAGCTGAGAAAGAAAAAAACACGTCTGAGAGCAAAACAGAAAACAAGAAAGTTATCTGAACCTGGCAGGAATCCTACAAACTCTAAGACTCCTGCGAAGCTCTGGCACAAAAGTTGCATCAATATTACTACCATTTCCATTACTAGAAACAGAACTAAAACAACCGTTGTTTAAAACATCATCTCTACCAACCTTAACAACTTTACAAATGTTCCACCAATTTTTGTTATTCACACGCACAGCATTACCGCAAACCTTATCAACCACTTGTAGCTCGGAGAATTTGCTCCTTCCCTTGGTGACATGAACAGGATTTTTAATGCGAACAACATCACCAGCACAAATATTATGAGGAACAGATTTTTTCCTTTCATCAAAATAATCTTTTTGTTTCTTTTGAGCTGCTGTAACATTGTCCCTAACAAAACCATCAATTCCATCCATCACATTCATCTTCACCCATTTGAACATCCAACCCGGACAAATTTTCGTAGAAGGTTTCCTACCCCTTAAAAGTTCGAAAGGAAAAACTCCAGTAGAGGAATGCGCAGTAGTACGGTAAAACCATAACATGGAACGCACAGCATTCTCAACTACACACTTGCTGGCAATGGCCCACTGCACACAGTTATTGAGCACACAATTCATCCTCTCTACAAGGCCATTGGCCTGGGGGTGATAGAAAGAGCTCTTCTTATGAGTAACACCACCCTGTTTAAGAAAACACTCGAAATCAGAGCTAACAAACTGTACACCATTGTCCGTCATGACAACTGAGGGAAAGCCCTCTCTAAGGAAAATATCCTTCAGAAAAAGAATGACATTAGCAGAGGAAGGTTCGCTGATAAAACGAATTTCCGGCCATTTGGAGTAATAATCAATGGCAACAATGGCAAAACGAGAAGAAGAAGGTAGGAGATAGAAAGGACCAACTAAGTCAACACCAATCCTCTCCCACGCTCTCTCTGGAAACTGAATAGGCTCCAAAGGGGGAGTCCTTACCTTGTGACTTTTGTCTGATGTCTTGCAAATAACGCAATTATCAATCAAAGTATCAACACAAACATCCATTTGTGGCAACCAAAACACATCTCTCAACCTACGCTTCGTGAAAGTTTTCCTTAAATGATCTTCATGTGCACCATGAACAAGACGTTCCCTCAAACTCTCAGGAGGAATAAGCCTTCCACACCGCAAAAGGATACCATCCTCAACAGTGAGCTCATCAGCAACTTTAACAAAGGTCTGGAAATGTCCAGAAACATTCTTCTCTTTAGGCCAACCAGATTTCAAGTAATTAACAACTTGAACAAGAACCTCATCCTTTAATAACTCCTCTTTCCACTCAACCTCACTAATAGCACACATTCCTTCAAGATCGAACGCAGCAACAAAACAATCCTCCAGGTCATCCTCCTTTTCTAAATCACAATCACTCCCAGTTATGGGAAAACGTGAAAAATAATCTGCCCTGACATTCTTTGAACCAGGGAGATGCACGATGTCAAAATCATACTGTAGTAACTTTGTGGACAACCTAGCAATCCTCGGAGTATGCTCCTTAATCTTCTCCCCAGACAAAATTGAAACTAAGGGATTATGGTCCGTTCGAATCACAAAGTGACTACCCCAAAGAAAAGGGTTTAACTTCCTGACCGCCCACCAGCAAGCCAAAAGCTCTTTCTCAATGACAGAGAAGTTCACCTCAGCCCCACGCAACACTCTCGAAGCATAAGCAATAGTATTGTCAATTTGGCCATTCTTCTGAGTGAGCACAGCCCCAAGGCCAAAG
The DNA here is from genome assembly GCF_964263255.1 of Lissotriton vulgaris. NCBI lineage: Eukaryota > Metazoa > Chordata > Amphibia > Caudata > Salamandridae > Lissotriton > Lissotriton vulgaris. Next base: position 33,445 of record NW_028254549.1, read on the forward strand.
CCACTCGCATCCACAGTCACAACACATTCCTTATTGGGATCAAAAGGTTTGAGAACACTGTCACTCACTAACTGTAATTTAATCCATTTGAAAATTTCTTGACAGTTCTTATCCCAGATAAATGGCACATTCTTCTTAAGCAGGTTGGTGAGAGGTTGAACTTTAGATGCATAATCTTTGATAAATCTGGAGTAAAATGACTGAGCCCAATGAAAGACTTCAAACCAGAATTATCGACAGGTGGAGAGGCATCTACAATAGCTTTCACCAAACCAGGACGTGGTTCCACCCCATCATGTGAAACCACATGTCCCAGAAATTCCATTTTTTCCTTTTGGAAAACACATTTCTCACTCTTGAGTACAACACCTTTTTCCTGCATGATCTCTAAAACTTGACTCAAAGAAAAATCATGATCCTCTTTGTCCCCGCCAAAAATCAAAACATCATCCTGGAAAACAATTATTCCAGGAGTATCTTTAAACATTTGACTCATTAGTCTTTGAAAGACTGCCACCGCCGATGCAAGGCCAAACGGCATCCTGCAGTATTGAAAACTCCCGAAAGGAGAGACAAAAGCAGTCAAATGTCTCGAGGATTGACTCAACACTACCTGGTGGTAAGCGGAGGCTAAGTCCAACTTTGTGAACCACCTTGCACCTCTAGTGCGAGACAACAAATCGGTAATTTTTGGCAAGGGGTGTGAGTCAATCCAGATGTTTTTATTGAGACTGCGCAAGTCCACACATACGCGCAAATCACCATTCCTTTTCCTGGCGACAACAAGAGGAGACGACCACAAGGACAACTCTATAGGTTCTATGACCCCTTTCTTGCACAACCCACTCAACTCCTTTTCCAAAGCATCTCTCACACTGAAAGGGACACTCCTGACCTTATGCTTGACAGGGATAGCTCCATCTTTCACCTTAATCTCGTGGTTAAAACCTTTTATCATACCAAGGCTGTTTCCAAAAACAGTAGGAAACTTGAGAATTAGTTTCTCAATGTATTCATTTGATTCTACAACTGCTAACTTTTCAAAATGGTCGCAGGATTCATCGATACTAATCTGTTCTTTTGTACCTGGTCTAAGGATCATCTTGAACAACCCCTGGTGAAACCACCCCAAGATGTTGAAACCTTTTATAGAAATATATATTTTCCCAAAAATGTTCCTTCCCCTGAACTGAATGATATCTTCAAAAAAAACAAGAAGAGTTATCCTGCGTCCTTCATAAGAAACAGGAGCTCTATCTGGTGGCAGGAGCTTCCTTTCAGGCCAAGTTTCATTAAACAATTCTTGGGTGATCATAGTTACTTTAGCACCTGAATCTACCAACAAGGAAATAACTTTGTCACCAACACCGAAATCTTCATAAGGGTCAACACATTTTGAAGGATCCCCAATGATAACACCATCATCCCGTACCACCACAACCATGTCCCTAAGGTCGTCTTGGATACTATTTATAGGATCTGAGTCCCTCCCGGTACCTCCATAATACTCTGTGACATTTCCAACCACATTAACATTGTTCTGTCCCTGAGGTTTGTTAGTGAAAGAAGAATTTCCTTGTTTGGAAACTTGGCAAATTTTTGCAAAATGTCCAAATTTTCCACAATTTCGACACGTAGAGTTCCTTGCAGGGCAACATTTATTGTTCTTGTTATGTGAAGAATTGCCACATCTATAACAAATGTCATTCCTGGAAAAGGCATTTCTCTCAAAACGTAGTGAGCTGGGAAAGTTGTTTTTCTCAAAACGTTGTTGACCAAAAGCTGCTTTATTATCCTTGTTCTCTTTAGTTCTAACTATGGAAACTGCTTCTTCACATTTCTTCTCAAGTTCCTTTACTTCTTTTTTAGACAATTCTATACTCTTGGCCATACGGATAGTCTCTTCAAGAGTTGGGTTGCCCAACGTAAGTAGTTTTTGTTGAATAGACTTGTCGGAACATTTACAAACATACTGATCTCTAATTAATTGCTCTCTAAAACCCTCAAATTCACATTCTGCGCTCAGCTGCCTTAAACTAGAGACATATGTCTCTACATCCTCCCCAGGTAGCTGTTCCCTTTTGAAGAATTTGTGTCTAATAACAACAAGACTAGGCTTTACATCAAATCTTAACTCCAGTCTCATTCTAGTCTCGGTTTATTCGTCTACATCTTCTTCTGCGTTGTTTCTTGCCAAGGGGGGTAAGTGCTTATAGATTTCTCTCCCCTCAAAACCTAAAGAATGTAGTAAAAGACATTTCTTCCTTTCCGCGTGATATCTTGACGCGCCTATTGCACCCAAATAAGTCTCGAAAGCATCAAACCATTTTTTCCAATTTATGGGTGGATTGCCTGGGGTCTCCAGAAATGGAGGAGGAGGTGAAACTGATTGCATGCTGAGCGAAATTCCATTTTTTCCTTAAAATACTAGAGAGACAGTTAATTCTAAAATTTCATTGACCTGCCCTGTCGCTGACCATAAGAGAATGAACATGTAATGGGAAAGTTTTTTATTAAACTTCTCTAGAGTCAATGACAGTGTTAATATTTTGTTCTCCGCTAGATGGCACCAGCGTGTAAAAACTCACAATTAACTTAGACTTCGTTTTATATTTTTTTCTTGGTCAAACAGTGTAGATAAGACTTTATTTTGTTCTCCTTTGTTAAATACTGTAGATTTTGTTCTATTAGACGAAGTAATGCCTCCTCGCATTCAGCGTTCGTCCTAAAATATTCTTTATCAAGCGCATTCAATGTTGTGCAGACGCGCCTTCTCCAAAGCGTGAGCAAGGGAGGTTAGCAACGGCGTTGCTAAGGAAGCGCGCCTTCTCCAAAGCGCAACCTTATTCGCCGTGAATGAACAAGCTTAGTTTCACCGTGCGCGAACAAGTTTACTTGTTACCATGGCAACGCGTGTCACGTAGAAATGCGCTCCCCGCGTCAGAGACTTCAATGCGAGGAAAGGCACGCGCTGAAAGGCTGATGACGTGACGCGCTGAAAGCGTCAACCAGGAAAATACGCTTAGGCCTTTTTTTAAAAATAGAATAGACGCGCTGAAACTAAAGCAAAAGCACTTATCTCGCTTCTGCTAATCATCCGCTTGCGAAGGATGAAAGGAAAAAAACAGCTGGTCTTCGTATTCACTCGAAGCTAGGTCTTTAACACTGCAACTCGAGGAAAGTCGAGGTAAGGCAGGCTCTTTATCTTCTAAGCATCGTCGCCAACAATTTTGTAGTATTTGATCAAGAAATACTCTGCAAGTACTTTTAGTCTGGAGTTTATTCAGCTTAGAAGAAGTACAGCGACAGGAGGCAGGGACAGAGATCAACTGCCAAACAACAACATTCTTTCACAAAGCATGGAACCATAAAGAACCAAGGTTCTACCTACAGGTGCCTGAAAGGCACAACACAGAGAATACTACAGAGCCTTACGGAGACAACTTCATTTGCAGCAGTTTTAATCAAGAGTGACAGCGTGACAACAATGGAGTTTCAGACAGGCAAAAGCATCCAATATTAAAAGCCAGTCGCCTTTCAGGTAATGAGTCCTTTCATCAGTGGCTTATCTGGAAGGCAGTGGGAAAATGATTAAAGGCACTTCCTGTTCTTTAAGCATCTCCCCGCCAGGTTGGGCGTGGCCTCACGGCCTCCTGGGAGACGTAGTCTGTGCACAATTTAGCCCGAGTGGGTTCGAATTCTCAAAGTCAAAGTGTCCTTGTATAAAAGGCAACCTTACTAACAGTCCGTGTCATATGTAATTGCCATCACTGTGCTGTGGGCGCACACCTTCCTGCACGGTGCACGCTCATCCCGTTCCGTATCATAGCAGCATCATGTGTTGCCGCCATGGACCCGCCCAACGGCAGTTGGCTCTTTCCACGACCTTGGCAGGCCGTAATACATCAAGCCATTCACAGAACCAGCTTTGGAAAGAGCCTTACGGAGACAACTTCATTTGCAGCAGTTTTAATCAAGAGTGACAGCGTGACAACAACGGAGTTTCAGGCAGGCAAAAGCATCCAATATTAAAAGCCAGATGCATTTCAGGTAATGAGTCCTTTCATCAGTGGCTTATCTGGAAGGCAGTGGAAAAACGATTAAAGGCATTTCCTGTTCTTTAAGCATCTCCCCGCCAGGTTGGGCGTGGCCTCACGGCCTCCTGGGAGACGTAGTCTGTGCACAATTTAGCCCGAGTGGGTTCGAATTCTCAAAGTCAAAGTGTCCTTGTATAAAAGGCAACCTTACTAACAGTCCGTGTCATATGTAATTGCCATCACTGTGCTGTGGGCGCACACCTTCCTGCACGGTGCACGCTCATCCCGTTCCGTATCATAGCAGCATCATGTGTTGCCGCCATGGACCCGCCCAACGGCAGTTGGCTCTTTCCACGACCTTGGCAGGCCGTAATACATCAAGCCATTCACAGAACCAGCTTTGGAAAGAGCCTTACGGAGACAACTTCATTTGCAGCAGTTTTAATCAAGAGTGACAGCGTGACAACAACGGAGTTTCAGACAGGCAAAAGCATCCAATATTAAAAGCCAGATGCATTTCAGGTAATGAGTCCTTTCATCAGTGGCTTATCTGGAAGGCAGTGGAAAAACGATTAAAGGCATTTCCTGTTCTTTAAGCATCTCCCCGCCAGGTTGGGCGTGGCCTCACGGCCTCCTGGGAGACGTAGTCTGTGCACAATTTAGCCCGAGTGGGTTCGAATTCTCAAAGTCAAAGTGTCCTTGTATAAATGGCAACCTTACTAACAGTTTGTGTCATATGTAATTGCCATCACTGTGCTGTGGGCGCACACCTTCCTGCACGGTGCACGCTCATCCCGTTCTGTATCATAGCAGCATCATGTGGTGCCGCCACGGACCCGCCCAACGGCAGTTGGCTCTTTCCATGATTAATTCACTAGATTAATTCATAGTCCTTTGTAAACATAATTATTAACACGGTGCATGTATTGGAATTATGCGGATTTTTGACACTGTTGAAGGGAATGACTAATATATATATATATATATAATATATATATAACCTACTGGCGGTCGCCAGTAGGTAGTTATAGTTAGGACCTAGTTTCCATAGGACATCCTCAACATTCTATTTGGATTAACTTTGGCCCTGGTGGATAAATCTTTGCGAATTTCTCAAAGAAGATGGCTCGGTCCGCTGCGCTCCTTCCCTGAAAGTTTGGGGGGGATTCGTCAAGTGGGGGCTGAGATAAAAGGGGGTCCCAAAACGTGTTTTATCCATGTTATTTTCCATAGGACGTTTAGACACGGCTACAGCTCGAACGGCTGAATGGATTTATAAGAAACTTGGTAAAACGGTAGAGTCCGGCTCGCAGATTACGCTTTTTTTGGAATGGTGTAGATCCGTTTAGTAGTTGCTGATAAAATTAAAGTTGAAGTCAATTATATATCTATACGCGCGCACCGGTGCGCGCACTCGTGCGGCTGCGTGTGAGCGGAATTTTTTTGTTGTTGCTGTGTGACGTCTGTTAACGTCCGATTCGAAGGAAATCAGGAAGTGTTGACCGCCATTTTGTTACTGCGAGTGAATATATTGTTCATTTCAAAGCGTTGGAATATGGAAAGGGGAGAAGGTAAAGATTGTCTGGCCGCGTAGGTTTTCTCAGGGTGTGCAGTAAGGCCCTTAAACGCGAAAATATATATATATATTTTTTTTAAAGTTGCGAGGTGCGCGCACCGGGTCGCGCACACCTATTTACAAGAGTGTGAAAATGGAGATAAATCAGAAGTTTGAGTGCTTAGATATAAGGTGGCTCTGAAAAGAGCCCTTGTGTTAGTTGAGTTTTTTCTGCATTTATAAGTAAGTACCGATGCAGAGTCTCATGTTACAGAGGAAGATTCTGTTTCCCTCATCCGTGAAGTGAACACCATCTCTACTATAGATGCCTTGCATGTTGTAACGCAAGTTGTTGTGGTAAATAGAACCCATGCTATAATCTCTGAGGAAAGCAGAAACAGATTTATTTACATGTTTCCTTGCTTTCTCAATTTGTGTACAATGTTGATTGGACCAATTCCATTTCTGTCTTTGGCATATATTGGAATATACCAAGGCAGTTCGAGGAAAAAGTGTCATCAATTGTTGAAAGGTGTCTTTTAGAAGCATTTCCAGACCTACCCCAGTCAATGTGCCTAGATCGTTCCCACCACAGTGCACAATTATAAGGTCTGGTTCTGGGAGATGCATAAAAGTTTTCACCAATGGTATCAATTGGTGACATCTCAATCCTCTTTGGCCAATCCACGTTATCTGCACATTTGGTAAATCAAGGTTGGAAATTCGTCTGTTTGCTGCATATTTTCCACTCCAGTGAATATAACTGTGTCCTAAAAGCCAAACCTTCATTTTCAAGGAAGATGCAGTCGTACTCCGATGGGTTCTGGAAGTGGAATGGTAGTTAGAAGCTGAAAGTCAGGATAAAAAAATGGATGAGGCTTGGTGTGGTTGAAAAAATAAAAATGATTGGTCGATTGTACTACCTCAAGATTGAAGACTACGTTGCATGTTAATGTTTATGTAAAACGAAAAGTACTATTGGGTGTGAAAAAAATGACATGTAACAGCTGTGGATAGGCAGGTGTTTCTGGAGGGAAAACAGTCTTCTTAGTTTGCTGTAGAACGTTGAGATATGAACTTTTGACCTGTGCCTTCAGGCAGGTGCAGAATGAGGTGTTACCATGGAAACAGCCAGAGATGGCAGTGGGTGATAGGTGACTTTTATATGACATTAAAAATATTGTGAGGGACAACCAACTGAAATGTAAATTTGATTTCAAAATTTTGCGGGAAGAAATATGATTGGCTGAAGAGACATATATGAGTCTGTATTGACAGGATATCTGTGCCATTGAATTTTGGTTGCAGTGATAGAAGCATTATTGAGAGTTCCGTCAAACGAATATCTGTTTTGTGACTGTCACTGTTCTACATCGTACAAAGCATTGGTAAAGGTAAGTCTGTAACTGTTTGTTTTGTCATGTACCGTAAAATGTTAGTCACAAACATTGATTGATTTTCCTCACAGTCTGAAAGTAAACTCATTTTTGGCTGTCATAATGTCTTGTATTTTTAAAACTATTTTTCCATTTCGTTTCATCACTCTTTATCGACATTATTTGTTTAAAAATGATTAGTTTTACATTTTGGATAATAAATTTCAATAAGGTAAATGGTGTTCAGTCATGTTCTTATGTAATCTTTTACTGTTAGTTTTTTAAAATCACTGTGAGTCAGACGAAACTGGAACTAAATTTTTTTAGGGGGGGGCAAATTAAAAAAATGTTGGTAGGCGAACTTGAAGGTTTAATTAGTTGGCAGAGTAAAGGTGCAGGGGCTTTTAGGAGGGGTAAAATAATTCCAAGGCCTACTTAACATTCAAATGGATGTTTATAGAGATGTGAAACGTTGAGGTGCGTCGGTGTGTGTACATAGAATATATATGTTACCTTGGGCTGGTACACCAGACGGGAGGGGCATGTGGGCCTGAAGTCCTGTGAATTTAATGGGAGTTGCACGCCTTTTCTTCACATTCTTACAAGTGTAAATTATAGTTTTGTATATAATTTTGGTGAACAGTAAAATATGGAGTATAAAATATGTTTAATATAGAGAGTAATTATTTGTGTGATTTTGAAGCGTTTACATATAATGAGAGAAGTTGTTTTTGAAGTGAAAAAATGGTATTAGTAGAGAGACAGATAATGCAGATAGAGAGAGAAATGGTAAATTACATGTGATACCGTCGTCAAAAAGTGCTAATGGTTAATGAATTCCTAAACTTTCTGTCAGGCGACAAAATTACAGTGCGGTTTGTGGCTGTGGCCTGCATTGGTGGGCGTACGGTGAGAGGGGCAGGTGGTCGAGTAAAATAAAATGAAAAGTTGGTACATTACATGTGATACCGTCTTGAAAAAGTGGTAATGCTTAATGAATTCCTAAACTTTCTGTCAGACGACAAAATTACACTGAGGTTTGTGGCTGTGGCCTGCACTGGTGGGGGTGGGGTGAGAGGGGGAGGTGGTCAAGTAAAATAAAATGAAAAGTTCTGGGCATGAGGTTGTACACAGGTTTGTGCAGTACATGTCTTCATACATTGAGGTAGCAAACCGAGTATAAAAATATCTCTCTCACTCCTGCCGTTTGACTGCATCTTAATCTCCCTTCTGCTTTCCGTCTCCGTTGCTCTGTGTTATCTTACTGTGTGTGTGTCTGTGTGTGTCTGCCTTCAGTCCGGGCTGAGGAAGTTTGCTGTGGAGGCACACACAGATAGTCCTATCAAAGTAGTTGGAACGTTTTCAAAAAAATATTTATATAATTGAGATGCTTTTTTGAAGCGCTAGTGAATGTCTTCTTTCACAATTACCGCTTGGTTGCTTCCATAGAGCAGAGGGTATGTCGTATTTCACTACTTAGTGCCTCTGCATCTGCACTCTGTTCTCTGGTGGCTGGCGGAGAAGGGTTTGTTATTGTGGAGATGAAAGCGTGATAAGTAGTGAAATACGACATAGCGTCTGGTCTGTAGAAGCGGGGGAGTAGTGATTAACTCTGAATCAAGCGGAACTGCGGCGGTGCTTGGTAACAGTAATAAATTATTTTTTTACAGAGGTACAACTGTTTGCATGGTGCGCGACCCACTAAGAAAGGGTTGACGGGCCGTCATAGGCCCGCGGGTTCTAGTATGAGTAAGTCAGGTCGACAAAAGAAAACATGAAGTTAGTACAGCTGAATTTACGTGGAACACATGAATATTCTTTTAGTATACAATTATTTCAGTTGAGATTATGGATTAAAAGAGAGAACGTGTATATAAGAAATGTTTATTCAGAAATGCACTGTTTTCAAGGCAAGCCTCTTATCTAATACGAGTACAGACATTGCAAGAAACAAAGTAATCGGTATAGTCACTAGTACATAGAATACAAACGGTATAGTTGATGTAAAATGAATATGGTTTAGCAAAATTAATTGTACACTGTTATGAGGAAGTACATTATATTTTATTAAATGTAAGAAGGTCTCTGGCCTTTCAGTTTAGGAACGATACATGAAAATGCTAGTGGTTAGACATCATCTCATTAAGAATCGGCTCTCTGTATGCGAAGCACTATCAAGTTTGTGTTATGCTATTGTGTAAGGAAAAAAAAAGGCGCCAAAAGGGACAAGTTGGCTGGAGGTGTATATATGTAATCTGTTGGAACGTTCGCAAATCAGTGTTGAGAAAAACTACTGTATTGTCATATCTTTTGAAGGTTTCAGTATTGCATTTGAAATACAGCACGAAAAGCAATGGAAATATTAGTGAAAGAACATATTTTTCTCTTATGTATTAAAAAATATTTTAGTTCATGGAAAAGTAAAGGAACTGAGGTGTGTGAGGCAGAAATAAGCAGTTCAAAGGAGAAATGGCGTTTACAGTTATAAAAAACTCATGCTATATTTACACATTAATCAGGGCACATGTAGCATATATTAGCGAGTTTTGCTCCGAGTACGTTTGAAATAACATAAGATAAGATATGCAACAGAATTGTTGAGATTAGAGTTTAATAAAAAATAAAGATCGAAATCGAGTAGCTGAAGAAAAGAAATTTAGTCCACATAAAAGACAAAAATTTGACCAGCAGGAAATCATAATGTCCACTGTTAGTAAAGCCAATAGGTCTGTTGATGTAAAAAAATATCCAAGAAAACGTGAAAAAGATAGGGAGGCAAAACGAAATGTGGACGTCAATGGCTTGCATAAGAGTTATCCTACAATTGTGTAGGCGAAGTAGGCAGCTACCGCTTCTAAAAGGAAGTCACTGGTATGATCCGAAAACATGTCAGCCATCCAATTGAAAAGATGAAAACAGCATTCATGGTCTTCTATTACCGGAGCCTCTATTACCATCAGAGGGCAGCTCGGTGGGTTTTCAATGTAGCTGTATGTCAGGAAATCTTGCGCCGCTGCGAATATATTCCAATGACCCAGAACTCCTTGTATCGCTGCAAAGGCCATAATCCCTCCGTTGCAACAAAGCTGTTCATGATCAATTAACGGATTCATGAGATGATTGTAATTCACTTCAGGAGGTACCAAGTTGCAGAGACATAAGTCCAGGGCCCACATGAAATCACAGCTCAGGCAATGAAATACAGGCTGCACACAGGTGAAATAGGAATATCGAAATGATAATCGATATGATGCATTCAAAGTCGAGAGTGCTAAGATGCCGTAGTAGTCAAGCATCCTCTGGCGAAATAGTTCTAAGTGTTCCGGCTCGTTTGCGAAGACAGGAGGGACATACATTTTGAAATAAACAAGATGGGAACACAAAAGTCGCAGTACTGGCAGTTCAACAGGAAGTCCAGAAAAATAGGTCGCCGACTATGGAGTGAAGAGTAGCAGAATGACTTGATATAATTTTTGGTAGAGCAGTCACTAAACCATTGCTTAGTAGTTATAAAAAAAATAGCCTGTCCTGAAGTGGAGGATGCGTTAAAAATTAAGGGGGTCACCTCAGCAAATTCTAAAGAAAGGTCACTATTTTATAAGGAATGCTCTTCTCTATGAATATTAGCTAAGTGAAAGATATGTGTGCGAACAGATGGTAGGGTAACTTGTTTTTGTGACAATAAGACTGTTGTTCATGTCTTGTGATTCAAGGCTGGAATTCGCGGCTAGATGGAAACATCAAGGTTCACATGCGGGGGTAGATACACTAAATTCTTAAAGGGAAGCATATGCAGAGTGATTTTTACCTCGTAAGCTTTGCCGTTTAAAAAGTCATAGTAATTTTCATTCCATGTAAAAAAAAAATATCACTGATGAAGAATGAAGAAAAAGTCGGCATAATAGCAGGCACTGGTGTATCTTTGAAAAGACATGCAACATTACAGGGATTCTAGCTAAATAAGTTATGTGATTGAAAGTGCCTGCATGTGGACGACTAATTACATGTTTGAGTACAGTCATTTCTATAAACATTTAGGGGCAGATTAACATGCTCCGTGCGGCAGTTTTGCTTCACTTGTCACATGTTAAAAGTGATGCTAAAGTGGCGTAAGAGGATTTTTAAATCTGCCCGATATTTTTGTCCTGTCTCAAAGGCATTTGTAAGTGAAAGGGAGCGACTTAGTTTTATGACTGTAGGAGGTACTGAGCCGGTGGTATCTATTTATGTGAAGAAATTTATCGAATTTAAAGAGTGAAAAAACGGGAAAGGTACACTAATTAATTTGTGCATTAGTCATGTTGCAGTTGTGGCTTCGGATTCTAAAAAGGGAAAAGTGTTTAAGCGTTTAATGTGGATCCTTGAAAAAAACACGTGTATGGTTTGGAAATGAAATGTAAAGGTTTAAAGCAGGGGTTTCCAAAGCGGTCCTGGAGGGCCAGATGCATGGCAATTAAAAAAATTACAACATGTTTTTCAATGGGGTTATCCAAAAAATATGTTTCTTTGTCTACTGTGCAGTTTTTCTGCATGTTGCCTATTCTTAGATTTTTACCGTTGCTGTGTCTTATACATTTTCTCTCTATGCACTTGTTCTCCCTCACATGGGCCTTTAATTATGAAGGCCTTGTGCCGCTGGTGCATCATTTTTAATATGGGAAAAAGTGACGTATCTGTGGCACAAGACTTTCAAAAATGAGACATTTTGTATCTTATTCTATTTGTTTCTCTTGGTCTGTTTGTGTTGGTTGTGGTTTTCACTATATTTATTCATTTCTGAGATTGTTTTATTTTTGGCCTGAAAGCACTCTTAACTTCACTGTCCCTTCTGATATCTCTGTTCTTCTTGTGCTCTTTTTGTATGCTTCTTTGTCTCCTGTTCTCAGTCTTCCTCCTAGATTGTCTGTATGGTGGTGTATATCTCTTTTACTCTTATTCAGTCTTCTTCTGTCCATCTTTCTCTCTCTTCTGCTTTGTTTGTTCATCTCTGTGTTCTTTCTGCTCTCTGTCATCCTATTGTAGTGTTTGCTTGCTGTCCTCTCTGTGTCTGTACCTCCTCTTTTTTGTCTTCTTTGTTCTTTGTCTGTTATTTCTACTTTGTGACTCCGTCTCTATGGTTATCTTTTTCTTTATTATACCTTCCATTTGTTACTTGAGTTTTTAGTGGTGGTGTTATTTTTCTGCCGATCTGTTTGTGCTTTGAATGCTAGTTTGTCTCTTTATGTTCCTCTTCCTGCTACTGTGTTTCTCTTTCCTGTAGTTTGTATCTCTCCTGTCCTGTATCTATTTTGTACTCTATATTTGATATTTTATTTTATATTTAGTTATGTTATGTGTTAAATAAACAATTATTGAACTTAGTTAGGCATTAGGATATCTAATGATAGAGAATCTTGGGGAATTTATCTGTTATGCTTGTTCTTTGCTACATGGCTCTATGTTGTGTAACAAATAAGTCTGTAATATGTTAATTACATTTTATTATTTTCTTTTTTATAGTGTTTGGTGCTGAAAAGCAACAACCTGCCTTCCGAATCACAGAATTTCAGAAATTATATTCTTTTTTTCAGGTGAGTTGGTATTTTTGCAAAGGTAATTTTTTTGGGTGCACATTAAAATAATAAAGAAGATTTTTTTAAATGTTTGTAAAATTTCAGTTTGGAACATGATTTTATCTTCTATTTTTCCCATGGTTGTATCTGCTTATACTAGATATGTATTTTGAAATATTTCTCCACTGACAGTTGAAATTATCTTTTAATGGGCCTGGTGCATGTGTTCTTTTTGATGGAGTTCAGATTTACGGATCATTTGAGTATAATTCTTTCTGGTTTCCATTAAATAATTCTTGCGAAGTGTTCATTATTTTTGAAATCATGTTGTATTATGTTTGGCAGTCTTTCTCCTTCATTTACAGAGGGGTATTATGATATGGTTCTTGGCGTGATGGGCATCTTTCCTGCATATCTGTGATTGTACTATCTATAGGCACTGTTTTACATATATTTGCAGAGCTTTATTATGATGTGGTTCTTCATGGTTAGCATGACATTTTGTATATGCTATGACATTCACATGCTGAGTATGCTGTTCAAACATAAAAGCAACTGTCTCTGTGGGAAGTAGTAATCTGTTAAGTGAATGTTATGGTTTGTATAATGTGAGCCTTCTCTTTAGAGTGTATATAGTTTGCATAGCAGTTTGTAGTGGTGAACTCAGAAAATGGATCTCTAAAAATTAATTCTAAAGTTTATCAATATTTCTGATATCTAAAAAATCTAAAAAGAAATTTTACAGTAAAATGTCTTTTTACAACAGTAATTATTTAATGCAAAAAAAAGGATCAGTGTTAATGTTTAGGGTTATACTGCCAATTTCTTTTCAAAACAAGAGGAAGGTGCTATCTTAATATATGTAGTTAATAAGTTAGAAATTATAAAAATATATGTAGTTTAAAAATTAGTAAAGGTACTTTTAAGTTATATATTTATGAAAAAAGATATAATTTAATCTCTATATTTTTTTTAAAAGAATACAGAAGATCAAACTGAATATAGACATGGAGAATTGCTCGCAAGACAAACAAATTCATTTCGATATTATAAAAGAAGTGATGGACGAAATTTTAGAAGCTGTCTTTCAGGAGGAAATAGAAAATCAAAATGATGATTTCATGGACATTTCGCTAGACTCTGCCTATTTAGAGATGGTGGAAGGGGATGAGGACTTTGGATTTGAAGAAGTCCCTGATGATGTAATGCTGGAAGTTCTACTAAATTATGAACTTTTGAATGAATAAAAATATTTTTGATAGTAAAGCATTCTTGAAGACAGTTGTCTTGTCCTATTTGTAATTCATCTGCTTTATGAGAGTGATAAGACATGTTCTCATGAAGTGTAAAAGAGATTGTAGTAAAAAAGATTAAAGCACTAGGATGACCGATAGTTCTTGAAAAAAGTGCACTGTTTGTATGCTTTAAAAAATTAGAATAAAAAAAGTATGTCTATAATGTTAAAACAGCTATGGACTGTGATAAATTTAGAACCAACATTCACTACAGGATTTCCTACTCTGTTCAGAGACTTTTTGTTTGTCTTTATTCTACTTAGAAAATTAATCTGTGGTTTTACTTTGTACGTTATATGCTAGTAGCCAACTATAATATTTGTTATGTTTGTGTTTTACAGATTGACATTTTCATCAAAATTTTAAATTAATATGCCGACCAGAAGTGAAAAAAGAAAGCTCTATAAACGGACTTACAATTTGAAGAAGAAAGAAATTCAAGAATTATCAAAAGAACAAAGGACGAATAAAAAGAAGAGTGCTCCTGGTAAGAAAACCAAAAGTTTTTTTAAAAGAATATGTCAAAGGAAAAATGTTAGCATTAACGTTCAAAAGGAAAAAGACTTACCAGTACCGAGAAGGAGACATGGAACCAAAGATAAAAATGTGTCTGGAATCAGCAGAGAGGAAAATCTGTACAGTGAAACGCGGACGAATCAGTTTACCCAAATCAGGAAGCGTATGTTTTATAACAGAGTAGTTTCAAATTTATTAAAAAAGGAGAAAGTTTGTAAAAGAAGATCTGTTTTTTTAAGAAGAAACAACATATAGCGGGTATTGTTCAGCGCGCGTTTGAGACAAAAAGAAAATTATTAATTTTAATACTTAATAGAATAAGTACACTAAATAAGGCAATACGAGTTTTAAAAGCTGAAAGTAAATGGAAGAGACACATAAATAGGAGTCATTTTTGTAAAGTGTTTTCTGGGAAGTGGATGCATACTTCAACTTCTGAACCATTTTTTAATGAAGAGAGTTACTTTCAAAGTAACGATTTGTTGCATGCAGTTGACACCAGTGGTCGAGCATATGAGGTGAAGGATGGTTGTGTAATTGAGAAAGAGAAAATTGCAGTTAGAAATGCAGAAGAGGTGATGGCTGGAGAAGTTTTAGAGGGACGTCCTAATGTTCCTGTTTACAGTTGGAATTGTAGTAGCATTTGTAGTGTACGACAGGATTCAATTGATTTCTTTCGCAATTTCTTACGTAAGTACACTAAAGAAAGTCTTAAAAAAACTTGTAATGTTGCAAGAATTAGATCATTGCAGAGTGTGAGAAAAAATAGGTCTGCAAGGTCATTCTCTGGCTTGTCTTTCTAAAAAAATATGCCAGAGTGTGTTTCATCACTAAAGGATGTTAGCAGTGCATCATACCAAAATGAGAAAATTAGTGAGAAAGTTGTATTATGGGAAAAGTCCAGCACTTAAACTTAAACAGTTAAATAGTGCTCTTTTGCATGGATGTGAATTAGATGTTAAGAAGATTTGTGCAGAAATTGAGGTAAGTTATTTTGGTCCAGAGGAAGATAATGCAGAAACTGATATAATTATAGAAGGAAATGTGTTAGAAAATGTTGGAAATGTTAATATTGAACATTTTGAACAGGAAATAATAAAGTTTAAGGTAATTGCAGGTGAGAAACCAAATTTTTCTTGTGTCTGTTGTCGACGCATTCATTACAAAAGTCAAACTAGGTTAGTTGATTTATATTTAAAAAGTGAAGATTAAAGTAATAGTCAATGGAAAGATTTTGCAACTTATTTGTTGGTGGAAAACTATTTTGATTTGGGTTTTGAGCAACGTATTTGTAAATATTGTTATAATAAATTAAATGAAAATAAAATGCCTGCTAGAGGTGTAATCTAGAGTTGATAAATATTCCATCAGAATTGATGGATTTAAATACTTATGAGACTATTCTGATTCAATGTGTACATCCTTTTCAGGCTATTGTTCGTATGGAGCCTAAGACTGGCAAATTAAATCCTTCAGATTTACAAAGAGGATTAAAGGGTAGAGTTGTATATTTGCCACTTGATTTAAAAAAAATATGGAAACAATTGGTGTTGAAAATGTAGAAGAGGAACCTCTAGTTATTCTAGTTAATGGTGTACCTACAAAGAGTAAGAAAATCTGGCAAGATTTAGTGGATGTTAGAAAAGTCAAAAAGGCAATGTTGTATTTAGTCCAAAACAATAAGTACTATAAAGATGTATACGTAGAAGGAGAAGAAGTAAGTGAAGAAGAGGACAATGATTTGTCTATTGGACAAATTGAAAAAGTTGACTTATCCAGAAGTGAAGAAATTTATGAGCATTACAGTGTTCATCCACTGCATTCCAAAGAAGCAATAGGGAATGCTATTGAATTATTTCAGATGAAAAAAGCGAAAGGAAATCCTATTAGTGTGTGGGAAGAAAGTATGGAAGGTCGTTGTTTTCCACAGTTATTCCCCACAGGTGAAGGTACACGATATGATGATCGACCTATGCAGATTCCTGCATCTGAGTACCGGACAACAAGATTATATGCAGAAGATCCGAGGTTTCGGCAATGCATTCCATATTTGTTTCATCTTCTGTTTGACAGTGACTTATGTGGTCTGTCTTATGCAGTAAACCATATCTTAAAAAGTGGAGTTCATCTGCAAAATATTTCAGCAAAGGAATTTATGGATAAAGTGCAACAGAAAGATAGTGTTTTGGATTCACACCTAATTAATTTAATGGCTTGTCAGCGTGGTACTAATGAGTATTGGTACCGTCGTCATGGAGATTTGAAGTGCATGCTTAGAAACTTAGGAGCACCTACATGGTTTTTAACTCTAAGCTGTGCAGAGTATGCTTGGGAAGATTTACTTGAATTTCTTCGGGAGGCGAATGCAAACATAGAAAATATAAACTACAAGACACCTGGAGAACTGTGTTCGTTAGATCCAGTTAATGTTTGCAGATATTTTAATCATAGATTTGAAGCTATGATGTCTTTTATTACAAACAAGAAAAATCCGCCTCTTGCTGAAGTACTGGATTTCTTTTGGAGAATATCAAGCAAGAGGTGCTCCTCATATTCATATGCTGTTATGGATCAAGGATGCTCCTAAATTTGGAACAGACTCGGATGAGACTGTACTGTCTTTTATTGAACAGTATGCCACTTGTGACATACCTAACAGTACAACTGATAAGGACTTAAGAGGAAAAGTGTTACGTTTTCAAAGTCATCGTTGTGGAAAATATTGTCGGTGAAAATTCAGAGTAAATTCTACACCAAATGTCGTTTTGAATTTGCACGACCGGTACTTTCAAAAGGAAGAGTCAACAATTTGATGTCATGTTTGCGACATAATATCAGAAGAAGGTCACCTAAAAATACGTACAATTTAAGAAGAGGTGAAGAATCCAAATATATAAATGACTATAACCCAGTCATTTTGTCCATGTGGAATGCTAACATGGACATACAATATGTTGCAGACAACTCTATTGCTGTGGCTCGATATGTAACGTCTTACATCACGAAATCTGAAAAGACGGAACTGAAGGAGATGTGGGAAGACATTTCTCATGAAAAGAGCCTAAGCAAGAAATTGCATACGTACAGTTTGAAGATGTTGTCTCATCGAGAAATTGGAGCATATGAATGTTGTGATCGGTTATCATCAGCAAGTCTTTATGCAATATCAAGGACTATTCTCTGGGTGAGTTTGGGTCTTGCAGAAACACGAAACCGTGTTCTGAAACCTGTGCAAGAAATTGAATATTTAGCCCAGAAAGAACCAAACAGTACAGACATTCTGAAAACAAATATGTTGGATACATACTATCCAAATAGAAGTACTCTGCTTGAAAACATTTGTCTGTATGAAATACTTCAAAACTACACTTTTAAAAGGAATATTACCGAGAATATTGATAAAGGTGTACACGCTGTAATTGGACATGAAGGATGTTCGGTGAAACAAAGAAAAGGACACTTGATTAATCATCGAAAACTGAGTTACGATACACCTGACAAAAGAGAATTTTACTATTTTGCTCTTTTGCAACTCTTTAAACCTTGGTGTACAGAAGAGGAACTACTTGGTGACTTTGATAGTTATGAAGATTCATTCAACGCATCTAAAAGTAGTATCGAATGTCCTGTTTTTAGTAATTATCTCCAAATGTTGAATGATGAAATAGAGCAAGAAGCAACAATTGCAGTCAAGATTGCTAGAGATAGTTCACAAGGTAGTCAAAGTTCGGCTTCATTAAGTCAAGATCCACTGGGACAACCAATTATCCAAAATGAAGCAGCCACCGCCATGGATGAGGTGGAAAGAGCAATGCAGCAAGGTCAAGAGGAAGTAATAAACTTAGAAGAATTAAAGAAGCAATTTAATCTTGAGCAAAGACAGATATATGATGAAGTGACAGATCACATTGAGCATGGCTTTTGTCATGAGAAAAAAGATTGCTCATGTATGTCATTTGAACCTATTCGACTATATGTAAGTGGAGAAGCTGGAACTGGAAAAAGTTTCCTAATTAAAGGAATTACTACATATCTACAGCAAAGAACTCAGTCAACACTGTTGTGTGTTGTTACTGCTGCAACTGGATTGGCAGCACATAATATTAAAGGTATTACTTTGAACAGTTGAACATGAAAATAAATTACAATATCACAAGCTATCTGGAGAAGCTTGTTTTGAAGTTTCTAGAGTCCTTAAAAAAATGAAACTTCTTATTATTGATGAGGTAAGCATGGTATCCAATTTAATGCTTGCTTTTGTGCATTTAAGAATGCAACAGATACTTAAGACAGACTATGATGTGTTATTTGGAGGTAAACATGTCATAGTTTTTGGAGATCTATTGCAGCTAACTCCTGTGAAAGGACAACCTGTATTTGAAACTGTTACGCATGAGGAGACCAGAAAGTGCCTGGGCAGTATTGGAAATGTTAATATATGGTCACATTTCAAATATACTGAACTGATTCAAAATATGCGACAGGCAAAGGATACTAAATATGGAAATATTCTTCAAGATATAAGGATTGGAAAACTAACTGAAGATGTGAAAGACACTCTACGAACATGATTACTTTCCAAGCTGTTTCCTAATGAAGATAATGTACCTGAGAAAATATATAGTAAAGAGGTAGCAGATAAGACAGTGATATGCTTGATGCCAACTCTCAAAGAATGTTCAGTTTTTAATGAGAAAATGTTGAATTTAGAAAATCAAGAAATTAAGAAACTGGAAGCTAAAGATAGAATAGAGCATGAAGGTAGTACTATTGTTTTGTCTGAAAAGTTGAAGTTAAAATTGGATTCTCTTCAAAAAACTATATCTAAAACTGCTGGTTTAGAGAGAAATCTGTATCTATGTTTAAATTGTCGGATAATTTTAAGGAGAAATTTACATGTCGAAAGGGGATTGGTAAATGGAGCAATGGGTAATGTTGTTGGTTTTGTCAATTACACAAATAGAGATGAGATAGAATTTTTAAGAATAAAATTTGATGGAATTGAGGAAGTTCAACAAATTAGTCGCTGTTCAACTCGTTTTTTGCTTGTGAAAGACTTATATGTCCGTTGGAAGCAATTTTCAATTTGTTTGGCATATGCAGTGACTATTCACAAATCTCAAGGTTTAAGTGTAGATTGTGCTTTGGTAAATATTGGAAGCACTGTATTCAAAGAGGGTATGGCGTATGTTGCTTTATCGCGAGTTAGAACTTTATGTGGACTTTATCTAATTGATTATGATGAGACAAAGATTAGTGCAGATTTAAATTGTGTGAAGGAGTATAATAGGTTAAGAAGAGAATATGCTCCAAGTTTACCTCAATATCCTTTAATTGAAAGGCGTATGGTTGGTCAGAAAAGGAGAAATGAGGAAAATGTGCTGAAGTAGTCGAGAAACGAAGAAAAAAAGATGTAGCTGTTGTTGGAAGGTGTCAGAAAAAGCTTAGTATTGAAGAGATTGTTGGATTTAAGTTTGAAAACAGGTCTGGTGTCAACTGCTAAGCAAATGTAGTAGTTAATGTTGTTTTTTTCTAAAAAAATGTTAAGCAACAGATTGTACAAAATCAGGAGCAAACATTTTGCTATTCCTTAAATTCTGTATTTGAAAAATGTAGTAGTGGTGATAGTGAAGTAGCAAGTGTTTCAGAACTAAGAAATGTTTTAGACATATGTGCAGGACTAAATCAATTTTCTCAGAATATTCAGCAAGATTGTCAGGAATTTATTATGTATATGTTTACAGTTTTGGAAGATGAAGGTGTAGATATTGATAGTCTTTTTGGCCTTTCTTATAAATGGGAACATAAGTGTGATAATTGCTCATTTTCAAGTATTACTGATATACACAGTGAAAGATTTATATATTTAACATTACCAGACTGTAAAGAAGTGTCTTTTATTAAACTAGTTAAAGATGCGTATCAGAACATGGTCTGTTCTCAATGTAAGTCTGAAATGTTATCAACTTTATTTATCCACAGATATGGACAATATGTAATTTTAATGTTTCAACGATGCAGAGCTGATGGGAGTAAATTTTCAACTTTAATTACAAATTTTGTGGCTTCTCAAGTATCTATTTCTAGAAGAACATTTGTAACTGTAGCCATTATTTTTCATGAAGGGCCTTCAACATCATCAGGACATTACACAGCTTATTTGAAGTGTGCAAGAGGCTGGACGCTTTGCAATGATAGTCAATTGAGTTTTAAGAAACGTTTGCCTTTTGCCTTAACTAACTCCTATCTGGTATTTTTAGAACCCAAATTTCAGTAAAATGACTTGGTGTAGAAAGATTAATACTGTGAAGATATGAAACTCTGTTGTTTACAAATATCATGTGACTGAGGGTGTACAAATCTAGAAATGAAATTTGTATTTGGCATATTGATAGCATCAGGTACAAGTTTACTTAATGTTTGATGGTATAGAACACGTTACAAATTTTAACTGGAAAGATTCAGAAAAGAATAGATAAGACTAAGATTAAGAAATTTCAGAAAAAAACTACTTAACTCATAGTATTTGGCCACGCGGAGACAACAAAATGAGTACTTCAGATAATTATTTTAGAACATATATGGACGCAAGTTTTTGGAGAGGTATTTAAAAGATAATGAGTTAACTTATACAATTTGGCCACGTGGAAAGGTATGAGAGAAGAAAATGTGTACTTAAGATAGATTTTTATAGAAGACACTTGCACGGGGCTTTGTTGAGATATATTTAAAAATAGGTTGTATAGTTTAATTAGTTTGTAACTGTGGAAGATGTAGTGTGCTTACTCAAGAAATTGCGAATTTGAGAAAAACATTTAAGACATGTTTTTTTCAGGTATTTATATTATGTATGGAGATTTTCTATGGGTTTTTTAAACACAATCATTTTGATTGTGTTTTTTTCCCCCGCTGTTATATGATGATTAATATTGAAATCACTGTTTATAGTGAAAATCAATGCATTCTGAGGACAGCAAAAATAAAACATGTAATATGTTGTTTAAGTTATTTTGTTACATTGAATTTAGAAATATGTATTATAACAGATTTTTTTACTGTCTTCCACAGATATTACATTTATAAGGTAAGTACAACTAATAACATCCAAGAGTTTTCTCTGCCTCTCTCTTATTCTTATTGTTTTGATCTCCTTCCTTTCTCAGTACTGTTTAGTCACACTTATTTCGTTTAACTCATTCATATTTTGTGTTGTTTAATTTTTTCCCTATTTCTGTAACATCTTTTCTGTCACTATCTTATTCAGTCTATCTATCTCTTCAGTTTTTTTCTACTGTTGTCTCATAGTGACTCACCTTTATTGACCTTGCATCACCTTTGTTTCTAGAATCTTAATTTGTTTCTCTTACTCTATCTAATATTTGTTTCCTTACTTTGCTTTCATTAATTATGCTCAATTCTTACACTTAAATGTAAAGGGACTCACTTATGAAAGCCTTGTGCCACCGATGCACCAATTTTTGCCATGTTAAAAGTGACGCATGGGTGGCGCAAGGCCTTCATAAATAAGGCCCATACTTTACTTCTCTTACCCTACTTTATTTCTATTTATATGTCTCTTGCAGTGGTTGTCTAGTTGTACTCCGTTTACTTTCTGTTACTCACCCTTTTTCACTCTGTTTCTCTTACTGTTTTTCCTTTATTTTATTTATCTCCTTAAGATATTCCTGTACTCTTACTGTGTTTCTGTAACAGACTGTTTAGTTTGTGTACTATCACTGAGTATACTTTTATTTTCTCTCTTACTTTACTTTCGTTTAGACACTCATTCTTTCAGTGCTATCATGTCTTTCAATTAATTAAGTTATTTATTGATTTATATAGTAGACATTCTGTCTCTGTCTCTTTCTCTCTCCCTTGGTCTTTTTTTCTTTTACTTTCTGTTTCATTGACTCCTACTTTTTTTTCTTTTATGAAATGTACATTATAATCTTATTTTTACTTTTCTTCCACAGATACTACTTTTTTTAAAGAAATTTACTTTTACTTTTTTACTATTTCTTAGGTAAGTATAAAAAATAAAGAAACTTTTACATCACTGTGTCATTTCTTTGTCTATCCTGGTTATAGCAATGTCATGTTTAATATAAGCACTTCCACATAGGATTGGGTGCATTGTTATAAGGCATGCTTTAAAAGTGATATAATGAAATGAGCGACATTTCACTGAGTGAGTTCAGCAACACTGATATATGAAAACATTGGTGGTAAGTGAGGTTAAATGTCACATGGTGTTCTTTCCTGGACTTTTAGTCCTTTGCTGCAGTGGCAATTCTGCCTTAGGGGGGCGGGCGGCTGAGTGGTGCTCGCATGCTCATGATGGAGCAACTCCTTCACGAGTCACGGTTGAGGTGTGTTCATGACAGAGCGGTTCCGTCATGGCTCCGCTCAGTCAATAGAACGCGCCATGGAGGCGCAACATCAGTGCTGCGCAAGCACAGCGGCAAGGCCATGACAAAACCGGTCCGTCATGAGGACAGCTCAGGCGATGCTCATGAAGGAGCGGCTCTGTCATGAGCATGGGAGGAGTTAACAGGTGTTAAAAAAAAACTGGGGGGTCTCTTCAAAGAGAGTGTTGGTTGTAATTTAGAGGGCACTTTAAAACACATAGGGGCAGATTTATGATGACCTTACGTCTCTTTGCGCCACAATTTCGTCACTTTATTTAATACAATTACGGTGCAAATAATACGCCATATTTACAACGTTATGGATCTAGGAGATATGTCACATTCTAAAGCCCTGCACCATAAGAAAGTGTTCCTCTGAAGGGGGGACGTTCCTGTGCAGGAACGCGTCTTGAAAGTGGCTGAGTGAAATCCATGAGATTTCACTCAGTCACTTTCAGGCCCATGCTGTTTCAAAACTCTGCATGTGCTTGAAGCAGGCGTAGGTATTGACGCAGCATTGTGAATATAGTGTACTGGTGAGCCTTGCTGGAGCTGCATCACACTTGCGACGTAACTCTAGCAATGTATTACCTTTCCGGCACAGATGCGTTACGCATCTGTGCTGTTTTTGCACCATGGTGCGCCACATTATAAATGCAAAAACAACAAGTGATGGACTGAATGTGGATCAATGTCACACACTCCCCCAGTCAAAAGATCTGGGCCCAAATCCATCGTTTTTTTGCACTCCACACCACCCTGGGTTAGACAATGGCGATATGCAAATCAGCTCTGACCCTGTTGCTCCATGGGAACAGTCCAGTCCGAACTACCAAAGCCATGTCCTTCCCAGAACGGAATCAAGCATCCGAGGACCGGACCGGTTTCGAGGTAACACCTCTCATCAGCCCGGCTAGCTTGACTCCAAGTGGTGTGGAGTCCCTGGGACCCACGTCTGGGCATCCCCAGCGCACTTAGGGCGGCAAATGCAAAAACAACAAGTGATGGACTGAATGTGGATCAATGTCACACACTCCCCCAGTCAAAAGATCTGGGCCCAAATCCATCGTTTTTTTGCACTCCACACCACCCTGGGTTAGACAATGGCGATATGCAAATCAGCTCTGACCCTGTTGCCCCATGGGAACAGTCCAGTCCGAACTACAAAAGCCATGTCCTTCCCAGAACGGAATCAAGCATCCGAGGACCGGACCGGTTTCGAGGTAACACCTCTCATCAGCCCGGCTAGCTTGACTCCAAGTGGTGTGGAGTGCCTGGGACCCACGTCTGGGCATCCCCAGCGCACTTAGGGCGGCAATTGCAAAAACAACAAGTGATGGACTGAATGTGGATCAATGTCACACACACCCCCAGTCAAAAGATCTGGGCCCAAATCCATCGTTTTTTTGCACTCCACACCACCCTGGGTTAGACAATGGCGATATGCAAATCAGCTCTGACCCTGTTGCCCCATGGGAACAGTCCAGTCCGAACGACAAAAGCCATGTCCTTCCCAGAACGGAATCAAGCATCCGAGGACCGGACCGGTTTCGAGGTAACACCTCTCATCAGCCCGGCTAGCTTGACTCCAAGTGGTGTGGAGTGCCTGGGACCCACGTCTGGGCATCCCCAGCGCACTTAGGGCGGCAATTGCAAAAACAACAAGTGATGGACTGAATGTGGATCAATGTCACACACTCCCCCAGTCAAAAGATCTGGGCCCAAATCCATCGTTTTTTTGCACTCCACACCACCCTGGGTTAGACAATGGCGATATGCAAATCAGCTCTGACCCTGTTGCCCCATGGGAACAGTCCAGTCCGAACTACAAAAGCCATGTCCTTCCCAGAACGGAATCAAGCATCCGAGGACCGGACCGGTTTCGAGGTAACACCTCTCATCAGCCCGGCTAGCTTGACTCCAAGTGGTGTGGAGTGCCTGGGACCCACGTCTGGGCATCCCCAGCGCACTTAGGGCGGCAATTGCAAAAACAACAAGTGATGGACTGAATGTGGATCAATGTCACACACTCCCCCAGTCAAAAGATCTGGGCCCAAATCCATTGTTTTGTTGCACTCCACCCCACCCTGGGTTAGACAATGGCGATATGCAAATCAGCTCTGACCCTGTTGCCCCATGGGAACAGTCCAGTCCGAACTACAAAAGCCATGTCCTTCCCAGAACGGAATCAAGCATCCGAGGACCGGACCGGTTTCGAGGTAACACCTCTCATCAGCCCGGCTAGCTTGACTCCAAGTGGTGTGGAGTGCCTGGGACCCACGTCTGGGCATCCCCAGCGCACTTAGGGCGGCAATTGCAAAAACAACTTGATTCCGTTCTGGGAAGGACATGGCTTTTGTAGTTCGGACTGGACTGTTCCCATGGGGCACAGGGTCAGAGCTGATTTGCATATCGCCATTGTCTAACCCAGGGTGGTGTGGAGTGCAAAAAAACGATGGATTTGGGCCCAGATCTTTGGACTGGGTTGAGTGTGTGACATTGATCCACATTCGGTCCATCACCTGTTGTGTTTACATATTCCGCCCTAAGTGCGCTGGGGATGCCCAGACGTGAGTCCCAGGCACTCCACACCACTGGAGTCAAGCTAGCCGGGCTGATGAGAGGTGTTACCTCGAAACCGGTCCGGTCCTCGGATGCTTGATTCCGTTCTGGGAAGGACATGGCTTTTGTAGTTCGGACTGGACTGTTCCCATGGGGCACAGGGTCAGAGCTGATTTGCATATCGCCATTGTTTAACCCAGGGTGGTGTGGAGTGCAAAATAACGATGGATTTGGGCCCAGATCTTTGGACTGGGTTGAGTGTGTGACATTGATCCACATTCGGTCCATCACCTGTTGTGTTTGCATATTCCGCCCTAAGTGCGCTGGGGATGCCCAGACGTGGCTCCCAGGCACTCCACACCACTGGAGTCAAGCTAGCCGGGCTGATGAGAGGTGTTACCTCGAAACCGGTCCGGTCCTCGGATGCTTGATTCCGTTCTGGGAAGGACATGGCTTTTGTAGTTCGGACTGGACTGTTCCCATGGGGCACAGGGTCAGAGCTGATTTGCATATCGCCATTGTCTAACCCAGGGTGGTGTGGAGTGCCAAAAAAAACGATGGATTTGGGCCCAGATCTTTGGACTGGGTTGAGTGTGTGACATTGATCCACATTCGGTCCATCACCTGTTGTGTTTGCATATTCCGCCCTAAGTGCGCTGGGGATGCCCAGACGTGGGTCCCAGGCACTCCACACCACTGGAGTCAAGCTAGCCGGGCTGATGAGAGGTGTTACCTCGAAACCGGTCCAGTCCTCGGATGCTTGATTCCGTTCTGGGAAGGACATGGCTTTTGTAGTTTGGACTGGACTGTTCCCATGGGGCACAGGGTCAGAGCTGATTTGCATATCGCCATTGTCTAACCCAGGGTGGTGTGGAGTGCAAAAAAACGATGGATTTGGGCCCAGATCTTTGGACTGGGTTGAGTGTGTGACATTGATCCACATTTGGTCCATCACCTGTTGTGTTTACATTATAAATGTGGCGCACCATGGGTGACGGAGCAGTGGCATACTGTGGTGCACATTAACTGGTGCATCTCTGGGGATGAACCAGTTAACATAAATCTGCCCCATACGTTAAAAATCTGCGTTTAGTAGAGTGTTGGACCTTTGTAGTGTTATGTTTTTTCTGTTATTCTATGTAGATGTGTAATATTGCAAGTTTTTTGTCACGAAAAAGAAGCCATGACTATTGGCTTTGCGAATGATTGCAAGATTCTTAAAATTAAAAAGCAGCAACCATGGCATTGTTTAATATAGTATTGTAAATAGTTATGTTTAAGACTGATGAGAGAGTAAAAAAAGGTTAACCTGATTTTTTAAACTTATTCACAGGATTCTTTAAAGGAAGTGTTCTATATGATTGTAGTGTGGGTGTTTCACTTTTTTATACCTAACACAATGCATTCTGTATGCTGTAGCAGGAGGAGTACTACATACTTGAATATCCTTCAGTGCTTATTTTCATTTACTAAGTGGTAATCAGACCGACACAGAACTCCAATGGGTGGGAGGGGCTGTTCCTGTGCTCCTGGAGCACTGCGAGGCCGCTGCAGCAGTGGGAGTGAGGCCTCTCAGAGGGGAGCAGCGCAGTTTCTTTTGATGGCCACAATTACAGATAACAGGGTATGGATGTCTGTGGAATTTATGGATGGTTAGTCACTCTAGAGTGTGCGCGGCGCCCCTGGCACCTCATTAGGGCACACAGAGGAGCCGCGCTGCACAGTTTGAGATTCAGAGACTTAGGAGATAAACCTTCATAATAGCAAGGCCCCTAAGCGATAAAAATCGCCGGTGCTCCGCGTTTTAAAATATCGCCGCTATCGGTGAAATTTTCCACGGTGTTAGTGCTTTAATATCAATGGGAACACATATGTGATAGTAAATCCTGTAACAGCCTTGGTACTTAACATTATCGCGTGAAAACAAACGTTGTTTTCACACAGTAATGTGTGCCTTGAAATTAGGGGACGGGGTGGATTTAGTTTTATTTACTACACTCTTATGTTAACGATGTCGAATGTTTGACTAGAGCAGGCTTTAATAGTTCTGCGATAAACTAGTTTATTCCACCTCTTTTTCTGGCAACGCCTCTTTTTGTGATAGGGTGTTTTGCACTCCAACCACATTTTGAATGTGCTTTGACCTACGCCCACTTTGCATGTCACTAACTTACTATACGCAACATATGCAAAGTGGTCTTACGGCAGGCGATGTAATGCCGTTTTCAAGAAGGTGCAGCAGAATATTTTCAAGGATAGGTAAAACATTAACGCCGCTTTTATCTGCAGAAAACTGGAGATATAGTGGCGATAACGGCGTTGATAATATGCTCTATGAATTGCAATTGAATCTAACGTTAGATGTAAAGACAAGTAACGTAGGTTTCGGTTGCAATTCATAGATCATATTATGAAGGCTATTATCGTCGTTTTATCGGCAGTGTCCTGTGGATAAAATCGACGATAATGTATTACGTCTCCTTCATAATATTCCAAAGTATCGTCACTTTTTTGCATAATTGTCCTGAAAAAAAGCGTCGATACTTCAGCTTGTGAATAGAGCTCTTTTTGGTACAATGAGTTAGTTCTGAAAAGAACTTTAAAAAAAAAACAAACAAGTGTTATGTTGTTTTTGATTTTTTAAACTTGCACCGACATTTTCAACTGTGACACAGGATCAAAATGAAATGAAAAAATGTATCTTTTCTCGGAGCATTCATGACTCTCAATTTTTAGTTTAATAAGATTGAGGCTCTGCTCTCCGTACAGAAGAATTTCTCCACAGTCGTTGCATTTCTTGTGCACCGTCGCTAAATATGGTCTCAAGTCCATCTCTGCACTCGATGGAGATACAGGTCGTCGACCAGAAGATGTGCTGGCCACCTCTGATGGTAATAGCGTGGCCAGGGCTCTTGTCGATGCCTTTGCAAAATGCACAGGGTGCACTTGTTTGACATGCCGGATCATGGTATGTATGGACAAAGGAATATTTTTTAGACGGATTTCCTCTGGAGAGAACCGAGTCACATATCGTGCAGGTTACTTTTGGCGCATTCACTTTCTTTTGATATTGAGGATAAGTGAAAAATTGCCAGATGAAAGATTCTTTTTTTCTTCTTAAAGGTAGTCGATCATTTTCTTCAGATTCGGAAGATGAATGCGGAGCGGCAGCCATTTCAGCAAAGTCTTCCGAAAGATGTAGGACGTTGTTCTCCCTTGAGAGTACAAAAGATAGTGAGGGAAGTGGGTGGAGTGCTCCGTGAAAATTCCAGAATAGAAACTAGTAAGAACCAATTGGAAGTGTTGTTTTCAAGTCACATGACAACATGCGCATCTCAGGACGTGTACGCGGTGACAGTATCTGGTCACGTATGTCATTTGGAAGTAGCGGTCTAATTCAGCAAAGTTTCAAAACGTGAAAAGGAGTAAATCTAAACATATCCTGATTTTGTATATCTTCTGAGCTGGATACAAGCATACAATTGTTAAAGTATAAAACCTTTTATGTTTCTAAAAAAATACCGGGGTGTGTGCATCCGGTCACTCACGAAAGTTTAAAAAGACATTCGGCTCCATTTACTGAAAAGTTTCATAACAATAAAAAAGAAGCCTAGGTACAGTCTCTTTGACGTACTATAAGTTCTTTGAGGGCTCTATGAAGAAACTCAATGAGTTTGAATTGCACAGTTTTCTCGAAATATATAGGAGGGTGCGCGCACTCGGTCGCGCCCGAAAGCTTGGAAAGGCGATGTTCATTTATTGACAACTGGTGCAGAGAGTGCGCGCACCGGGTCGCGCACAAAAGTTTACAAAGGCTATTTCCATTTACTGACAAATTTCAATACGTTCAAAATAAGGCATGGTAGAGACTTTCTAATTCAGTACCGCTTTACAAGGAGTCTCTATACAACTCTAACAGTCAAGAAAACGGTTTCTTTCCGAAAAAAATATTGCCAGAACTTCATTGACAAAACTATAGGTTGCATTCACGTTATAGTTCGGAAGAAGCATTTAAAAAACCTATGAAATTCACTGAAAAAAACATAGGTTTTACACACGTTATAGTTAGGAAGTAGAATTCACAAAACCTATGAAATTCACTGAAAAAACCTTAGGTTTTACACACGTTATAGTTAGGAAGTAGCATTTACAAAACCTATGAAATTCACTGAAAAAACCATAGGTTTGACACATGTTATAGTTAGCTGGACATTTCACTCATATAAAACCAATGAAATTCCCCCGTTATAGTTACTTCAGCTAACTATAACTCGCGCACCCGCAATGCACTGCTGATGATGTTACATATTACATCACTCATCACATGGTCAGTGACATCACTCTTGACATCACTGATAACATCTAATATGTCACATATGTTGTCTCCAACATATAGGAATAGTATGTCACTGATTCAGGCATGTATGCAATATGTAAAAACTCTTAATGTACCATATTAACACTTAGACACTGAGACACTCTTGGTAATAATAAAGAAACAATAACCTATATAGATATAATGTTTAAGTGATATAGCTACTCATCAACACATTCAGCCACTAAAATAGAAACTGATAGACAGACACAGATATGTATATATTTAAATATTACTCAGTAACCCATGTACTCATTAAGATATATTTAATCAGTCAGTTATAGAATCTATTTTTCACTAAAAAAGCAACCGGTTATACACTTATATACTACATTTTTGTTCAACCAACTTTCAGATCTACATATATAAAATATATTTAATTTTCAAAACTAACCCATTTAATAGATGATGTCATGAGTGATGTGATGTGTGACATCATCAGCAGTGCATTGCGGGCGCGCGAGTTATAGTTAGCTGAAGTAACTATAACGGGGGAATTTACTTGGTTTTATATGAGTGAAATGTCCAGCTAACTATAACATGTGTCAAACCTATGGTTTTTTCAGTGAATATATATATATATATTTCCTCTCAAATGCCCTGAGCTTTACAGAGGTCACACGATGCAGCCCCTACCATCCGGTCTGAAAACTGAGGCTGCTTGCAGTTTTTTGCATCCATTTCATTTTAAGGATTTCCTTTTCTGTTCCCTTAAGGATTCCCTTTTCTGTTCCCAACGCGTTTCGAGGCCAGCGCCTCTTCTTCATGGGGTGTTTCACAGGGGAAATGACTGACTCACCAGTGTTGTCTCTTTGGTTGTTTTATTAAGGACACCTTGAAAGGCGTCGGGAATCAAGCAAGGAATCAAAAAACGAAATGGATGCATATAACTGCAAGCAGCCTCGAGGATTTCAAACCGGATGGTAAAGGGCTGCATTGTGTGACCTCTGTAATAGCTCAGGGCATTTGAGAGGAAATGTTAAATACACGGCAGCCTTGGCCGTGGCAGAGGAGCACTATTTGAATGGAAAGGCTTGGAAGGAAACCTTTTCTCTCCGTGTAAGCATGTAGCTCTATGGCTAAACGAAGCCTGCAGTTTTGAAATCCAGCCTACTTAAGGATTATAATAAGCTTTGATAAAAGATCACTGAGACAATGAACTTTCAAATGAACTTTTAAAATAACACTCACCCCAAGAACTACATGGACCAGCATCCCATCGGGCAACTTTTGTGTGCCACGCCCATTGGGGGCGATGTTCTCAATAAAATAATCAAGAGAGACACATTGGTGAGGTATTCATTTTTTCTGTGCAGCTCCCATGAGGAAGAGGCTTTCTGCCTTGAAACGCGTCGGGAATCAAGCAAGGAATCAAAAAACAAAATGGATGCAAATAACTGCAAGCAGCCTCGAGGCTTTCAAACCGGATGGTAAAGGGCTGCATTGTGTGACCTCTGTAATAGCTCAGGGCATTTGAGAGGAAATGTTAAATACACGGCAGCCTTGGCCGTGGCAGAGGAGCACCATTTCCTACAACTGAATGGAAAGGCTTGAAAGGAAACCTTTTCTCTCCGTGTAAGCATGTAGCTCTATGGCTAAACGAAGCCTGCAGTTTTGAAATCCAGCCTACTTAAGGATTATAATAAGCTTTGAAAAAAGATCACAGAGACAATGAACTTTCAAATGAACTTTTAAAATAACACTCCCCCCAAGAACTACATGGACCAGCATCCCATCGGGCAACTTTTGTGTGCCACGCCCATTGGGGGCGATGTTCTCAATAAAATAATCAAGAGAGACAACATTGGTGAGGTATTCATTTTTTCTGTGCAGCTCCCATGAGGAAGAGGCGTTCTGCCTTGAAAGGCGTCGGGAATCAAGCAAGGAATCAAAAAACGAAATGGATGCAAATAACTGCAAGCAGCCTCGAGGCTTTCAAACCGGATGGTAAAGGGCTGCATTGTGTGACCTCTGTAATAGCTCAGGGCATTTGAGAGGAAATATATATATATATAGATATATATATATATATATATATATATATCCAACCACATCCAGGACCCAACATTGGACTGGCCACTCGGAAGCTGTTTGTCAGACATCATCTTTATTGCAGCATGCTGGTGAGGCTGGGAACAGAAAGACACTCTCAATCTAGTATCAGTGCCAAACGCGTTTCGAGAGTCAGAGGCTCTCTTCATCAGTGGCTTGGTAAGTTTAAAATGAAGCAGCAGCATGATACATTTTCAAATAGTTAGCACCTGCCCTCCCTTGGGCGTGGCCTTACACGGCTTTCTGGGTGCTGTAGTTTCAAAGTTATTAAATCCAAGTGGATGCGCCCTTCATAAACATTGTCCAAATATAATTCCCAGTCTGGTGACAGTGACACATTCTGACCTCGACTCACCCTGCTTTGTTGTTGCAACAAGGTGCGGGATCGCACGCACGCCTGGATAGCGTTCGCTCCCCTTCCGCCTGTAGAGTACTGTAACCAATGTTCGAAACAGCCAGGCTACATGTCAAAGTAAGTACATATGTAAAACACCGTACATGTGAGAGTTCACATATATAAATTACTGTGTATAAGAGCTAGTGAATGTGTGAGTGGCTGCATGGATCATTGAAAACTTGTATCAGTGATTGTATAAGAGAGTAAATATGTGTTTGAATATGTTTAAATAAGTAAGGTGTGTATAACTGTATAGTTGAGCAAATGGAGGTGTGATTGATTCTTTGCATGACTGACTAGGTGTGTGAGTAACTCCATGGATGAGTGACAGTATGTGAGTGTCTGTTTACACTGAGTGTATCTAAGGTTATATTAGAGTCTGAAGAGGTTCATCGTATTATCACATGAATGCTGTCATCAGTGATGTGATCAGTAATGTCAAATGAGATGTCATCAGTGATGTTATCAGTGATATCATTTGAGATGTCATCAGTGATGTCATCAGTGATGTCATTTGAGATGTCATCAGTGATGTCATTTGAGATGTCATCAGTGATGTCACTGACCATGTCATGAATGATGTAATATGTGACATCATCAGCAGTGGATTGCGGGTGCGCGATATATAGTTATTGCAATTAACTATATATGCGAATTTCTATGGTTTTGTGCGAGTAAATTAAGGTTTTGTAAATGCTAATTTCTAACTATATATGGTCTATAACCTATGGTTTTTTCAGTGAATTTTCAAGGTTTTGTAAATGCTAATTCCTAACTATATATGGTCTAAAACCTATGGTTTTTTCAGTGAATTTCAATGGTTTTTTAATAGCAAATATTAAAAGCTGTCAAATGTCAAGTACGTGATAGGTAAAAACATTTTCGTGTTTATGCACGCTGATGTGCTTTGACCGCTGCCCCCCCTCCCCCCCCTCTTTTCTCTTAGGAGTACTCTCTCTTTGCAGATAGTGAAGGTTAGTTAATGCAGGCCTTTAATCCGTCGTGCCTGCTGCCCTCTCTATTTGATTGATTGTTATACAAGCATTTACTGTTTTAGAATTGGTTCTCTTTGGTTCATTCTCTATTTACAAACAAGCACAGAATCGCAATACTCTGTTTAGTCTTTGCAGATAGTGAAAAATCGTTTAAAAAAACAAAAGGAATCGAGCAAAATCAGTAGGCCACTAATGGGATCTCTTTTTGACCTCGGTAAAATAGAAACATTAAGAACAACCCCTCATGAGAAATACGAAACTAGTGAGATGAACTTAGCTCCACACCATGATGGCTGCAAGACAGCCTGGCTCCCCCACCCACCCCACCCAAAATAACGACAAACCCTATGCAATTATGTGTCACATTAAAAATATATAGCACTCCAACAAAGTAGTAGGATTATAACACTTTAATAACTTATAAATATATACAACACACCAGCAAAGTAACAGGGTAAAACATTTTATTAAATAACTATTTACATAACTATTTTATACTTTTTGTTGCCCGATCCGGCTAGCTCAATCGATTGAGCATGAGACTCATGTACTCTGATCTCCTTGGCCTCAGTCAAGCATTAATAGTAAGATTTTCAAACGTGAGTGTACTTTTTGCCTTTTGGTGACTCTTCCATTCTTAACATTGTCCCACAATCCGTTTGACCTGAAACGATTACACAAATAAAACATTTGTGAGTTTTAAATTTTCGGAGAAGTATAATTCACCAATACCTTTTTTAAAGTGTTATAATCCTACTAATTTTTTATCGATTATTGCTCTTTGAGATATTCCCTGTCTACAAACAGAGAAGAATAGGAATATTCTGTCTCCGTTTGCAGATAGTGAAGGATAGGTAATGTGGACTTTTGTCCCCCATTGTAATCCGTCATGCCTGTTTTTCTCCCCACTAATTGATTGATTGTCTGGACATTTATTGTTCAAGGAATAGTTCTCTCGAGGTATTCTCTGTTTGCAAATAACGTGGAATAGAAATATTCTGTCTAGTCTTTGCAAGTAGTGAAGGGTGGGTAATGCGGACCTTTGTCCCCCGTTGTAATATGTCATGCCAATCTACTCCCCACTGATTGAGAAACTAGTTCCACCCGGACCATTTATTAGAGGTACATCATCTGGCTCAACCGGAGAGTACCCCTAATAAAGAAGACATATGTAAAATACTAAGTAATCACTGTATCCTGTTAAACAGAAACTTTAGCATGAAACACACTTGAAAAGGAAGGGAAAGAAATCGAACAAAATCAGTAGGCCACTGATGAGTTTTTGACTTCCCTAGAAATAAGAAACATGAAAGTAGTGAAAGAAGCCAAGCTTGATGTTACGGCAGCCACGAGGTAGCTAGGCTCCGCCACCCCCCCCACTGCTCCAAGCATGTCTGTCCCACCGCCCGCCACGCCCAATAACGGTAACATGAAATAGATACAAATCAGCAGATACCTACCCCCATTCCGGAAACTCCCGAAGTGCAACAGGTTCGCGGCTACGCCCATCCGGAAGACGAGGCCTTCGGCACGTGTAGGGCGGGTCCTGCTGGCAGCCGTCGGCCGGGGAGGTCTTTGCCTAAGGTGGGCCAGGAGGGGAGCCGAGGCCGACGGGATTCTTCTTCTTTCTAAAATAATGGCTGCGACAACGGGGGGGGATGTCTTGCACATGCCACCGACCTCCCCCTCTTATCACCTGGTCCGGACATCACGGATATCAACGCCAAATGTCGGCGTGGGGTGTGCTGGGAGGGAGAGGCGGCGCGAACGAGCCTCTCCCACCCCCACAGGTGGGGGCCCCTCAGCTGCACCCCCAACGCTCCACTCACCCAACAAAAGGGTTCCTCCACTCTTGCGATGCAGCGGCGCTGCACTCACCCGACAAAAGGTCTCATCCACTATTGCGAGGCAATGATGCTCCGCTCACCCAGCGGGGGTCTCGTCCACTGTTGCGGTGCAACGGCGCTTCTGAGTTCAACTAGAAAATGAGTCCTGCGTCCAGAAACGTTCTCCTCAACTTTGAAGATTCTATAAGAGCCACGGGGGCCCCGACCCCCGCAGACACCCCCGATGGGGAATGACTGCCATGATCACCCACGGAACGACCACGACGTAGCCGCGGGACGTCGGCGCGCTCATGCCGGCGTCGGCCTCAGTCTTGAAATGACCAAAATCCTGCAAGACTACCAACTTGATCAGTTCCGGTAGGACACCAGTATGACCCGGTAGGAGAGATTGTTGCCTCCCACCCCACTTTGACTGATGGTTCATGTCAGCAGTCCCCTCTGCTACCCTTCAACGAAAACTTTTGGACTGCCGAAAGAGGTCCCGGTCCAACCACGAGTTGGTGGAGACATTTTGACTATACTTGGACCTTCCTGACCTCACCCAAAATGGCGCCGGTACAAATGAAACTCTCAACTCCTTGTTGTGCCCCGATTGCTCAGCCTTGATATCATGAGATATGTATGCAGTTTTTAGCACATGAATTGATATGGGATAAGACTGATTATATGTTCGGACAATGAATTGATCCAGGATGGGTATTGATTATACGTTCGAACAATGAATTGACATGGGACGGGTACTGATTACACGTTCGAACAATGAATTGATATTAAGTTCTAATGCCTCATTGATTACTGTATTTATTATTGAAGGTTCGAATTGTCGACACTTTTGGTACTTGCTCCCAATGAATTATCGATATGATTTTGTTGCACTTGTCGCACTTTTTACTATGAAATCAACGACCACTGACTCTCTGTTATGTTTTCCACAAATAAATACCCCCCCCCCCCCCCATTTACAGTTCCAGCCTGCTCCGTGGCCGGCCCACGGGGTTGTAGGCCCGTATTTGGGCACCAACATTTTTATTAAAGGTTTTTGAAAAAGCAAACGTAGTTGTAACGCGTAGATTGGTAAATTTCGAATAAATGGCCACTGTTTCCGTTTTTTTTTTTTTTTTTAAAAAAGCAGGTGAAATGAAGCAGCTCAATTAGTTAAGGGTTAAAAAGTATAGTACACAGAAACATTGAAAATATGAATGGTCCAGGTTTGTTGTGTGTTTTTCATTTTTGTACAGCATAAAGCAATCGATAAAGATCCTGGTATTTAGCCTCTACTTTATATGCTACCTGTATCAGGGAAGTTGTTTTAAATGCCCCTAAGCCACCCCGAAGGAATGTCACCTGGCCCCCCTAGTACGAACGAAAACAACCCCGTACCACTGTATCTCTTTTCCTCAAAAATGACAAAAATTACTTTCCAGGACGTTTTGGACATTGATGATTTTCATATGATCTATTTATTAAAGTAATACTCATCTCTCCGCATGAAATTAATTTTCCACATGCTACAAAAGTCAATCTCATCTGCCCAAAGTTCTTTTGCAGATTTGAGACCGTTTCCCTTGCCTCTGACTCACTTATTGCTAAGTCATTGGTGGATGTTTTTGCCGGTCGGGGGTTATCCACCAAATCTCGAAGTTGTGCTTTAGAATAATTAAGAGGGTGCCACCTCTCCATGTGCCGATGCATGATATGATTACCATAGCTATATTTTTTTTCGGTCCCTCTCGAGAGTTTTTTTTTTGCAGATGAGGCAGGTAACGAACCTGGCATTAACTTTCTTTTCATAAGAAGGAAAAGAAAAAAATTGCCAGATAAAATTCACTTTCACATGGGACGTTCTTGGCATTTCTTTCAGAAACTTTTACATTACTGTGTCATTTCTTTGTCTATCCTGGTTAAAGCAATGTCACGTAAATAGTTGTTTAAAAAGTTTTTTTTTAACATGTTTACTTTGTTGGAGCGTTGTATATATTTATAAATTATTAAAGTGTTATAATCCTACTACTTTGTTGGAGTGCTATATATTTTTAATGTGACACATAATTGTGAAGACTTTGATGTACAAAAAGGCATCCCTAGAATCTTCCGCTTCAGGCTCGGTCCCACACACCCTTACAGTGAGAATCCCCTCCCCAATCACAATACAGGATCGTTATCAGATAGTAGGAACCCGTGTGGTGTGACGGATCTCATGAGGTGGGGGCCTTGATCTACTGTAACTCCTTTGAACAGGGGTAATTCTTTACAGTTGGGGCCATAAACTACATCCGCATGGCTAGGTGATAGCCTGGGACCGGCCTGGACAATCAGACACAGAGGAAGAGGAGTGTCAGAGGGTGCGGTAGTGAATAGGGTGAAAGGGAGGTGTCGGGCAGGCACAGGGTGTGATACTCAGGGAAGAGCAGCGCAGATGGGGGGAGGTTTAGGGCCCATGCATGAGAGAGAGAGCAGGGGTGACCAGTGCGTGGGGGAGATGCTTGCGAGGGTGGGGAGCCATGCTGAGGATCAGCGGCGTGCAGAGAGTGGGTCTGGTCAAGGCATCTAAAATGGCTGCCGTGCACGACAAAAGTGTGGCATTGGAAAAAAAGCAAGATGGCGCAGACAATGTTTATCAATATGGATTAATTTATAACAATTATTTTTAACAATATATTTACTCGCAGTGTCAAAATGGTGGTCAACACTTCCTGATTTCCTTCAAATCGAACGTTAACAGAAGTCAAGCGGCAAAAAAAAAAAAAAAACGCTCACGCGCAACCGCTGGAAGACAAGTATCAACATATATGAGCCTCCTCAACCACCCTCAGAAAACATAGGGGGTCAGGATACGTCCCCCATACCCCCTTATACCCAATACTCACATTGCTTTTCCTCCATCTAGTAATTTAATTAAATCGAAACACAAAATGGCGAATTCACGTTTCGCTACCAGTTTGCGACCCGGTTCGCGAACCGAGAAGCGCTTTTACAGCGAAAAATCAATTTTTTTTATTTGCCCCACGGGACCCTTTAATAACACCAACATCATTCCTAGGGGGTCAAGAGGAGTCTACCTTGCCCCCTTTCATTAAATTCCCCCTTCATTTTTCTACTCCTCTTGTCTCTCGATCCTACCGAGAGAGAAGATGGCGGCCGTACCGGACTGTTTAGAATGTTGAGACACCGGAGAGCCAATCAGCTTCGCTTCGCAAAGCTCCGTTACGCGAAAAGTACGCAATCTGGATCGCTA
This sequence comes from Lissotriton vulgaris, assembly GCF_964263255.1. Lineage (NCBI taxonomy): Eukaryota > Metazoa > Chordata > Amphibia > Caudata > Salamandridae > Lissotriton > Lissotriton vulgaris. The sequence goes on from NW_028254549.1 coordinate 71,647, forward strand.
TCCGGGACGCTGTCACAGATCTATCTGTTTTTTTAAACGTTAATTTCTCAAAATCCACTGGAGCACATATATTGAGACCCAGCAAAGGCACATCGGGCTAACAGTCCCTACAATTTTGCCAAGTTTCGTGTAAATCCATTCAGCCGTTCCAGCTAAAAGTGAGGCCAAACGCCCTATGGAAAAATGAATGGGAAAAACGCGTTTTGGGACCCCCCTTTTTTCTCGGACCCCCCTTGACGAAACCCCCCCCAAATTTTAAGGGGCTGCTCAGAAACAAAATGTGCCATTTTCCTGAAAATTTCAGCCGATTCCGTCCACAAACACCAAAGTTATTTAACATAGAATTTTCAAAAGTTCCATAGAGAAAAAAGCCTAACTATATATACCTACTGGCAACCGCCAGTAGGTAATATATATATATATATATATATATATATATATATATATATATATATATATATATATATATATATTCACTGAAAAAACCAGAGGTTTCACACCAGTTATAGATAGGAATTAGCATTTAAAAAACCTATTAAATTCACTGAAAAAACCAGAGGTTTCACACCAGTTATAGTTAGCTGGAAATTTTACTGACATAAAACCATTGAAATTCCCACGTTATAGTTAGTCGGACTCACTATAACTTGCGCGTGCAATGCGCTGCTGATGACATCACATATTACATCACTCATGACATGGTCAGTGACATCACTCATGACATCACTGATGACACCATCCAGTGAATGTGTGTCTTTCTGAAAAATAAATATGTTTTATATATGTATATGTGAAGGTCGATGGAAGAATAAATGTTTAAATTATTGTCTTAATTAATGTATTTTTTTTAAAAATTGATTGGTTAACTGGCTTATTAAGTGTATCTTAGTGAATACATATATTAGCGAGTAATATTTAAATATTTAAATATATGTATCAGTGTTTCACTTTGTGTATAAGTGGCTGTATGGGTTGATGAGTAGCTACATGTGTGTGTATATGGGTTATTATATGTTTTTTAGTATCAGTATGAGTGTCTGTATAGTTTGGTGGGGGTGTTACTTAGCACATAGATGTATCAATGACTGACTCACTGTTTGTATGTTTTTTGAAAACTGCATATGTGCAGGACTGTATGAGTGGATTTGTGTGTTAGTGATTCAATGCCTGTCTCACTAGTGTGTTTATCAGAAACAAGATATATTTTAATCTAGTTTATGTGAGTATTGATTTATATAAGTCAGTATATGTGAAAGTGAGAGATTGTAAGAGTTCCTGTTTAAATAAGTATGTGTTTCTATAAGTGATTGTTTAAGAGAGTACATATGTGTAAGTTTCCTTAGAAGTAAGGTGGTAGTGTGTGTAAATCTGTATATGCAAATAAATGGATGTTTATTAGTTTATTTGCATGTGTGAGTATATGTGTGAGTAACATTTTGATGACTGTCGGTGTGTAACAGGATGAATAGGGGTATCACTACATATGATGAGTGAGTATATGTATGAGTGAATACATAAAACTGTTGGTGAATGTGTGAATTTGTATATAGATGGTGAAATTACTGAATTGGTTGTTGTAACTGGTATGGGTATATCCACTTTTTTGAAAATGTTAGTTTCTATTTTTGAATATGTGTTTCAAAGGTTACTTTACAGTGAGAGGAGGTCTGTCACTATGTCACAAGGATGGTGTCATCAGTGATGTCATGAGTGATGTCACTGACCATGTCATGAGTGATGTAATATGTGATGTCATCAGCAGTGCATTGCACGCGCAAGTTATAGTGAGTCCGACTAACTATAACATGGGAATTTCAATGGTTTTATGTCAGTAAAATTTCCAGCTAACTATAACTGGTGTGAAACCTCTGTTTTTTTCAGTGAATTTAATAGGTTTTTTAAATGCTAATTCCTAACTATAACTGGTGTGAAACCTCTGGTTTTTTCAGTGAATTTCAAAGGTTTTTTAAATGATAATTCCTAACTATAACTGGTGTGAAACCTCTGGTTTTTTTCAGTGAATTTCATAGGTTTTTTTAATGCTAATTTCTAACTTTTTATAGGGCTTCATACCTATGTACTTTTTAGTAAATTTCTAAGCTTATTTTTTCAAAAATGTCTATAGCTGAGAAAGGTATGTTTTTATAAAAATGAACACTATAATGTATATTCTAATATTAGTTTTTGTTTTGAAATAGTTTTTTTTTAATATTTTCGTCTCTGGAGCGCTCCCGGTGCGCGCACCGGTAAACGCCCTGGTGCACGTACCGGTGCGCGTCCCGTCAGCGCACCAACAAAAAAAAAGAAAAAAAAAGTATAAAGCTAAAAGGAATGGGGACAGAGAGAGTGGTGTTAAGAGAAAGAGAGCTAGAGGGAGGAACACAGATGGACTGTGTAATAGATAGTAAGACAGAGAAAAAGTGTAAGAGGAAGTAACTGAGAAAAAGAAAAAGAATAAGGGAGCAAAAGAAGAGAAGAAATAGGAAGAAGACTAAAGCAGAGGTTCTGGGAGAATGTGAATGGATGATGAAAGTAAAAGGAAGGACAGTTAAGTATGGGGAATGACAGATAGTGACGGAACCAGAGAAAAGGAACAGCGGTGACGGAGGGAATGAAAATAGCAGTGAGTGTAAGTAAAGAGGAGTGAAAGAGGGTATATATAAGTGAATAAGGGTAAGACATGGGGAGTAACAGAGAAAGAAGAGAGAGAGAAAAAGAAGGAGTGTCACAAAGGAACTAAGTGAACCAGTAAAAAAGGTAAGTGAAGGAGTGTGGATAAGCAGAGGTACTGAAAGAAGTTGAATGTGGTAGGAAGTAAACATGGAGGATAAGAATAAGTGAGGGAAGCAAAGTAAAGAAACAGGGGTGAGGTAGGGTGAGAGAAAAATAGTGAAAATAAAACAAAAGGTGATAACAAAAAACATTTTTTAAACACACTTACCATATAATTAATGAAAACTTGTATCTGTGAAAGATAAAAGAAAAAACACGTTATAATTACTTAAAAATATATAATAAAATAGAAGAAACAGTTCATGAGGTTTAAAAATCTACAAATGTTTACTAAGAAATGAAGCAATAGTGAAGGATACAAAAACAGAAAGAAAGTAATGTAGTTTAAGAAAAAAGAAGGAAAAAGAAATAGAAAGAGAACTAATTCCTAAAGGTAAGTAAGATACTAAAAGAATGTAAGATATCAAAACAAAATCAGTAAAGATAAGAAAGTAAAAGGAAAATGAGTGAAAAGGAGAGGAGTCTGAATGAGAAACTATTAATAAAAAAGAGGAATAGAAGATGACTGAGAGTGAGTGAAGTGAAGTCACAGAGTGAAGGGATGAAAGGAATGAGGTTATTATAGAACGATGGATAAAACAGGAGTGAGAGAGTAAGTACACAGAAAACAAAAGGACGGACTGAGTGAACTATAGTACAATGAGTGCGAAAGAAAAAAAAAAGGAGAAAAAGAAAGAGAGGGTAAGAAAACTAAAGCAGTGGTACTGAGAGAATATGAAAAAGATAAAAAGTGGTGGAAGGAAGAGAGAAATGCAGACAGTTCCAATTAGATTGAGAAGTTGTGAATGAAGTGCAGTAAAGAAACAGTGATGAAAAAAGAGTGTAAATTAGTAAAGAGAGGTAAATAAGGGTGAAAAAGGAAAATGAGTGTGAGACAATGTGAACACAAAATAAATTACACAATGCAAACTACACAATAACTTCTACAATATGTTACATTATTTATTTTTGCTGTTCTCAGAATATATTGAATTTCACTTAAATTAGTGAGTTCAAAGTCTTCATCATTTAACAGCGGGAAAAAAAAACACAATCTAAAAGATTGTGTTTAAAAAAAAACCATTCAAACATACATCTCATATATGTACACTAATCTTTGATTCACTTACTTTTCCATGAGGCCAAATAGAAGATAGTTGTTAGGATTCGGTTCCCAGTCCTCTGTTGATGACCATTGCCTTTACCATCACGTGACACGCCAGCAGTATAAAATGGAGTCTTACCATGGGATCCTTGCTTGTTATTACAAACCTGTGGGTTCCTGCTTCTTTTGGTTCCTGAGAAAGCTGTTGGTCGTTGTCGTTCCTCACGGGCTCGTGAGGAAACTTGGAAAACTTGCCTTTTTTCCCGTATCCCTTACCTCGATCCCCGGTGTGGTTAATTCCCTGATCCTGTCCCCTTTTGCTCCCTTGCAGTTTCCCTCCTTGTATTCCCGTAGTGAGTCAGTTAGTGTTCCAGTTCCCGTTCCCCTCCTACCCCCGTTAGAGATTACTCAACGACATTCAGGGGCTCCTGTTTGTCAGACGCAAAATCTTTGTGTCTTTTTCCCTTTGGACCCCGAGACTTGGTAAAGCTATAGATCGGGCGCTAGTCGCTCTTTCGATTCACCAGTCTTGTGGAGAGTATCCGCCTCGTTATAGACTGATCTGACGTTAGCTAATTCCCGGCTGGGATTAGTTTTTACTTCCACTTGCGAAACGAGCATTATCGTTTCTCATTTATTTTAGTTTTTTCCACTTCTCACTCATTTTTGAGACACAGGGGTTTTTTGTTCATGCACGTTCCTTTTGCATGTTTTTTACCCTGAGCAATCCCGTCACGTCCAAGCCTAATACACCCAAGATCTCTGTTTTTGATAACTCTCCTCGAAACAAAACCTGCATTCACGAACGGTAAGTGTCAGTGTGGTAAACGGCATTTCAGGGTCTTTGTTTACTATAGCAGGATTGGGAACTGAATATTATTGTGTGCTATCCCTTTTTTTGTGTCCCTGTTCATGCAGGTGCGGAAGCGAGGAGGAGGGTGTTATTTGAATCTTCGCTCTACAGGGGTGGAAGGCTTGGAGCCATTTGTTTCCACCCCCTTTTCTGGTTCAACGGTTAACTCATTGTTGTCCATCTAGTGAGTGACCGGTGAGTCGGGGAAGTGGTTGGGACTTGCAACGTTCCTGCAGTGTGTGGGTTGGGCTGGAGCCTAACAGAATAACAAGCCCACGTTTTAATACACTGCCCGAACATATGGATGTAGAAGGCGGAGCCACGGCAGGGACGGAAGTCCCTACCATGCTCGATGTCATGGGTGCCTTAGCTGCTTTACAAGCTCAGGTGCAGGATTTGAGAAAGGAGAACGTGGGATTGAGGCAAGAACTGGGGGCGGTAAGAGCGCGGGAAACCGTGCAACCAAGGGGACCGACACCTCTCATACACCCGGCCACGTTTCAGTATGGAGGGGCGGGACAGAGTAACCCTGGAGGTAGTACCCCGGTGGCGATTACTGTGTCCTCCCCTGTTCCTGTTCCCCTGGCTCAACCTGAACGATTCTATGGAGACAGTGGGAAATTTGGCACATTCATGAATCAGTGCCAGCTCCACTTCATGTGTAGGCCAGGGGCCTTTCCTGACGATGCGGCGAAGGTAGCGTTTACGCTTTCTTATTTGGCTGGTACTGCTGCCCAGTGGGCTATCCCCTTAGTGGAGGATAAGAATCAGGTGTTGAGGGATTATGAAGCATTTAAGGAACTGATGCGGGGGTTGTTTGCCAAACATGCCTTTATGCAAGCTAGCGACTCACAACTGCTGAAATTGCGACAGGGCAGACAAGACCTCCTTACATATATAGCAACCTTCAATCGCTTGATCTCTGAGACCCATTGGCCAGCCGATAAGCGGACCTCATTATTCTACCAGGGGCTTAACAACGACTTGAAAGACGTGGTATCACAAGTGGTGGATCCCCCGGAGGATTGTGCCGCGTTCATTGACCTAGTGGTTAAATTGAACCATCGACTATCGGAAAGACGTGGGGATCGTTTACGATTTCCGGTGTCCCGTGGTAGCTTCATAAAACCTGAAGTTAAACAACCTCTCGGGGAATCGAAGCCTGAGCCCATGGAAATAGGGGGAGTAAGGGGTCCGTTGACACCTGAAGAAAGGAAACGAAGAAGAGACAAGAACCTATGCCTCTATTGTGGTCAGGGGGGCCATTTCGCAAGGGAATGTCCCGTCAAACCATCAGGGGTGGGTTACAGCAAAAAGGTGGCATATGTACAGGTAGAACGGTTGCCCCTCCCGGAGCATAAGACAGGGCAGTATGAGGTGTTGGGGGCGGTTGATCTGGCTCCTCGACATTTCGTCATCTCGGCTCAGCTGTTAGTAACTGCTCAGAATAGAGTGCCGGTATCGGTGTTGATAGATTCGGGTGCCACCGGCAATTTCATTGACATCTCCTTAGCGGAAAAACTTGGTGTGCCCTGCCAGTATATGAAACAACCGGAGTTGGTTCGAGCAATTGACGGAACCGAGTTGTCATCTGGGTGCATCACTAGACAGACGATGCCGTTACGGTTGATATGTGACAACGGCCACTCGGAGTGTGTGGTGTTCGACTTAATTGATGCACCGTCCTTCGGGTTGGTGTTGGGGGTGCCTTGGCTGCAGGAGCACAATCCCAGGATTGATTGGGTGCGGCGGTTAGTTACGCTTGACTCGCATTATTGCTTGAGGAATTGGTATAGTGTGGCCAGTAAGAAGGTCCCTCCCTTGTATTGTGCGACCGTGGAGGAGAGTGGAGTTCCGAGACAGTACGAGGATTATGCTGATGTCTTTGACAAAGGGTGTGCCCAGTGTTTACCCCCACATCGGTCTTTCGACTGTAGAATTGATCTAGTGGAGGGAGCCCCTTTGCCCAGTAGTCGCATATATGCGTTGTCTGAACCGGAGGAGAAGCATCTCAAAGATTATTTGGATGAGATGTTGGATCTAGGGTTCATCCGTCCTTCTTCTTCGCCTGTGTCTTCGGCAATCTTCTTTATGCCCAAGAAGGAAGGCACTCTGAGGGCTTGCGTTGACTACCGGACGTTGAATAAGGCTACCATAAAGAACAGGTACCCTCTTCCACTTATCCCCGTGTTACTGGACCAACTCCGCAAGGCCAGGGTGTTTACCAAACTGGACTTGCGTGGAGCCTACCATCTGATCCGTATGCGGCCCGGGGATGAGTGGAAAACGGCTTTTAAAACAAAACACGGGCTGTTTGAGTACTGTGTGATGCCGTTTGGCCTGTGCAATGCGCCGGCGGCATTCCAGTACTTCATTAACGAGGTCCTGAGTGAGTATCTGGATAGGTCGGTAATTGTGTACCTGGATGATATCCTTATTTTCTCCGAGACTAGTGTAGAACATCATGCACATGTACATCAAGTGTTGCAGAAATTGCGGGAACATCGGCTTTATGCCAAACTGGAAAAATGCCTATTTGACGCAGAGGAGGTGGAATTTTTGGGGTTTTTAATATCAGCCAAAGGAATACGGATGGACCCAAAAAAGATACAGGCAATTTTGGACTGGCCAGTACCAACTTCTGTTAAGCACATTCAGGTACTCCTAGGGTTCGCCAATTTTTATCGTCGTTTCATTGCGCGGTTTTCAGATATCGTGGCACCGATGACCAGGTTGTTGCGTAAGGGGGTCCCTTTTGTGTGGTCGCAGGAAGCGCAAGGTGCTTTTCATCTATTGTTGAAGACCTTTACAACGGCGCCAGTACTAGCCCATCCTGATCCAGCATTTCCATTCTTTGTTGAGACAGATGCGTCCGCGGGAGCAGTAGGAGGGGTGTTGTCCCAAAAGGAGGAGGGCACTGGCCATATGCATCCTATTGCGTATTTTTCAAAGACATTGTTACCGGCCGAACGCAATTACACGGTGGCGGAACGAGAGTTGTTAGCAGTGAAATTGTCGTTTGAGGAGTGGCGTCACTATCTGTGGGGGGCTCGCCATAGAATTACGATTTACATGGATCATAAGAACTTGGAGTTTTTCAGGTCAGCCAGGGCCTTGACACCTTGACACCTAGACAGATGCGGTGGGTCTTGTTTTTTAATGAATATGATTTTGTCATAACTTACAGACCCGCTGCACAGCAGATTAAATCAGATGCACTGTCTAGGATACATATGGATCCGGAAGAAGGGAAAGTAGGAAAGGAAAGCAGACCAATGCTCGATAGCAGGAGGATTGTGGGAGTGGCCTCGGTTGAAGAGTTTACTGCTAAAATAAAAGAGCAGCTGAAGCAAACAGACATGGCCCCGTGGTTACGGTTAGCGCAGGTGGTGCTCCGGGAGGGGTTGCTGTATCAGGGGGATAGATTGTTTGTTCCGCCCGAGTTGAGAGCGAAGGTGGTGGAGTGGTGTCACTCGTCCTCCTTGGCCGGACATCCAGGAATAGGGAAGACCAAGGAATTGTGCTTGAGGTGGTTTTGGTGGGAAAATGTGGCACAGGATATACAGAAATATGTAACAGCTTGTCCTGTCTGTGCCATCAATAAACCCTCGCATAGTAATCCTTCCGGTCTATTACAACCATTGGTGATACCCCCTTCCCCTTGGCATACCATCAGCATGGATTTTGTCACAGACCTTCCCTTGGTATCCGGTTTCACGGCCATTCTCGTGGTTGTGGATTTGTTCACCAAAATAGCCCACTTTATACCGCTTCAGAAACTCCCTACAGCAAAGGAAATGGCCCTGGAGTTTCTGTCTTCAATAGTAAGATTACATGGGCTGCCAACAGCTGTCATCTCAGACAGGGGGGCGCAATTCGTATCCCATTTCTGGACGGAGCTCTGTCTGGTGCTTAAGATGGATATACGCTTGTCATCTGCGTACCATCCCCAGTCAGATTGGCAGACAGAGCGCACCAACCAGACAATGGAGCAATACCTGAGGTGCTTGACTACTTCCCTGTCGTGTGAATGGGTAATGGCATTACCCATTGCAGAATTTGCATATAACAACAGCATCCACACGGCCCTGGGAATGACACCATTCTATTGTTCTATGGGATATCATCCAAGAGCCCTAGCAATCCAACCCACTGGCACATGCCAGCCATTGACGATGCGTGTAAACAACTGAATGACATCTGGGAGGTAGCTAGAGTCAGGCTACAGGAGGCCAAGGCAGCTATGAAACTACAGGCGGATCGCCATAGGGTTTCGGCCCCTGCTTATAAGGTGGGCGATCAAGTTTGGTTGGTGTCACGTAACTTGAGGTTACAAGGGTCGCGCAAGTTACAGCCCCGGTATGTAGGCCCTTTTCCTATTGTACAGGTGGTCAATCCTGTGGCGATGAAGCTGTTATTACCATCTGATTATAAGGTTCACCCGGTTTTTCACACTTCCTTGCTGAAGCCCTTTGTCCCCTCAGATCAGGTCTCAGATCAGGTGGTGGTAGATGGAGAGGAGGAGTTTGAAGTACAGGCTATCCTTGATTCTAGGAGACGGAGGGGTAGATTGTATTACCTGGTAGATTGGAAGGGGTATGCTCCAGAGGACAGGACATGGGAACCAGCCGGAGGGGTCCATGCGCCCCGTTTGGTGAGGCTGTTTCACAGACAACACCCCCGGAAGCCTAGACCGGTAGGGAGGATCATGGGGGGGGGTACTGTTAGGATTCGGTTCCCAGTCCTCTGTTGATGACCATTGCCTTTACCATCATGTGACACGCCAGCAGTATAAAATGGAGTCTTACCATGGGATCCTTGCTTGTTATTACAAACCTGTGGGTTCCTGCTTCTTTTGGTTCCTGAGAAAGCTGTTGGTCGTTGTCGTTCCTCACGGGCTCGTGAGGAAACTTGGAAAACTTGCCTTTTTTCCCCGTATCCCTTACCTCGATCCCCGGTGTGGTTAATTCCCTGATCCTGTCCCCTTTTGCTCCCTTGCAGTTTCCCTCCTTGTATTCCCGTAGTGAGTCAGTTAGTGTTCCAGTTCCCGTTCCCCTCCTACCCCCGTTAGAGATTACTCAACGACATTCAGGGGCTCCTGTTTGTCAGACGCAAAATCTTTGTGTCTTTTTCCCTTTGGACCCCGAGACTTGGTAAAGCTATAGATCGGGCGCTAGTCGCTCTTTCGATTCACCAGTCTTGTGGAGAGTATCCGCCTCGTTATAGACTGATCTGACGTTGTTAGCTAATTCCCGGCTGGGATTAGTTTTTACTTCCACTTGCGAAACGAGCATTATCGTTTCTCATTTATTTTAGTTTTTTCCACTTCTCACTCATTTTTGAGACACAGGGGTTTTTTGTTCATGCACGTTCCTTTTGCATGTTTTTTACCCTGAGCAATCCCGTCACGTCCAAGCCTAATACACCCAAGATCTCTGTTTTTGATAACTCTCCTCGAAACAAAACCTGCATTCACGAACGGTAAGTGTCAGTGTGGTAAACGGCATTTCAGGGTCTTTGTTTACTATAGCAGGATTGGGAACTGAATATTATTGTGTGCTATCCCTTTTTTTGTGTCCCTGTTCATGCAGGTGCGGAAGCGAGGAGGAGGGTGTTATTTGAATCTTCGCTCTACAGGGGTGGAAGGCTTGGAGCCATTTGTTTCCACCCCCTTTTCTGGTTCAACGGTTAACTCATTGTTGTCCATCTAGTGAGTGACCGGTGAGTCGGGGAAGTGGTTGGGACTTGCAACGTTCCTGCAGTGTGTGGGTTGGGCTGGAGCCTAACAATAGTGAAGGTCCTTTTGGTGGAAAAAAAGTCTGCTGTGCTCTATAACTTCCATTTCATCGACTTCCTATGAAAAAAGATCTAAGAACATCATACTTTACACTTTCCTCACGGCCAATTTGTGTCAGATATATCACTATTTTTTACTTTGAGATCAACTTAAAGTATCTACATGAGATAAATAATTTAAAATATTAGATTAACTAACTAACTAACTAACTTTTAGTATCTATTCCCGACTTCAAAGGCCAATTCCCTTAACTAAAACTTTGGTTTTAAAAACACTAGATAAGAATTTGTAGATTCATAAGGCAAACGTTGTTTATAAGTTAAATGAGAATCATTGCAGTAACTCCATCCTTTTTCAGATTTTAAGTAGCATGTATAATGTCCTGAGGAACCGTCATGATAAATAATAGCTTCAGTTGTAAAGGTTCTTCCTGAAATTGATAACTGAGAAGCCACAAAATCTTTAATAGAAGTTGTCAATTTAGTTCCATCAGGTCTACATCGTTGGAAAACTAAAATGATATACTGCCCATAACTTTGTATAAATAATGTGGACAGCATTGTACAGTTACATTGGGTACACACCATATTATGATCTGCTGCTTTAACAAGTTTTTTAAATGACACTGATTTACAGTCAGGTAAAGTCAAATATATAAATCTTTCAGTGTCTATTCTAGTAGTACTTGATAAACTACAATTGTGGCAGTCATGCTGCCATTGATAAGAAAGGCTGAAAAGATTATCTACATCTACACCTTCATCTTCCAAAACACCAAACATATACATTAAAAATTCCTGACAATCCTGCTGAATGTTCTGTGAAAATTTATCTTGACCAGAACACATATCTAAAATATTTTGAATTTCTGTTACACTTTCTATTTCTGCTGTATCACTGCTACATTTCTCAAACACAGAATTCAATAAACCACACAATCTTTGATCCCGATTTTCAACAATCTGTTCTTGTAAACTTTTAAGAGAAAAAACATTAACCACTACATTAGCATAGCAGTTGACACCAGAACTATTTTCAAACTGAAATCCAACAACATTTTCTTCACAATTCTTTTTCTTCCTGTTTTCAATTACAGTTTTCTCTACTTTTTGTCTTTTTGCAACTACCTCACTGCAATTATCCTCATTTCTTCTTTTTCGGCCTACCACACGTTTTTCAAACAGAGGATATTGAGGCAAATGTGGAGCATATTCTCTTCTTAACCTATTGTATTCTTTAACACAATCTAGATCTGCAAAAATTTTTGTCTCATCACACTCAATCCGGTACAATCCTGATAAAGTTCTGACTCGGGATAATGCCACATATGCCATACCCTCTTTAAACACAGATCTTACAATGTTCACCAAAGCATTATCTACACTTAAACCTTGAGATTTATGAATTGTTACTGCATATGCCAAACAAACAGGAAACTGTTTTCGGCGAACATATAAGTCTTTTACAAGTAAAAATCCAGCAGAACCACGACTTATTTGTTGTACTTGTTCAATGCCATCAAATTTTATTTTTAAAAATTCAATTCCATCTCTATTTCTGTAATTCACAAAATCAACAACATAACCCATTGCTCCATTTACCAGACCTCTTTCAACATTTAAATTCCTTCTCAAAATGATACGACAATTTAAACACACATTCAGAGTCTTTTCAAAACCAGCTGTTTTAGAAATACTTTTCTCTAATGAATCCAATTTAGTTTTCAAATTTTCAGACAAAACAATTGTTGCACCCATGTGCTCTATTTTATCTATTGCTTCCAGTTTCACAATCTCTTCATTTTCTAACTCTAACATTTTGTTGTTGAAGATGGAACATTCTTGCAGAGTTGGCATCAAACATATCCCAGATTTCTTCTCAGTCATTTTTTTAAAAATATTCTCTGGAAGAATGTTTTCATTTGGATACAAATTTGAAATTAATCGACCATGTAAAGCTTTTTTTCCCAAGTTCGCTTACTTTTCCAATTCTTACATCTTGTAGAATATTTTTATAATCTTCATCCTTTGCCCGTCGCATATTTTGAAGCAGTTCAGCATATTTAAAATGTAACCATATATTAACGTTTCCAATGCTTCCAAGGGACTTCCTGGTATCTTCATGTGTGAGCATTTTAAACACTGGTTGTCCTTTTACTGGAGTCAACTGCAATAGATCTCCAAAAACAATAATGTGTTTTCCTCCAAATAACACATCATACTCTGTTCTAAGAATTTCTTGCATTCTCAAATGCACAAAAGCAAGCATTAGATTTGAGACCATGCTTACTTCATCAATGATAAGAAGTTTCATTTTCTTCAAGACTCTTGAAACTTCAGAACAAGCCTCTCCAGATAACTTGTTGTAATGCAATTTATTATCATGCTCAACTGGCAGCATCAGTAAACGATGTAGAGTAATCCCTTTAATATTATGTGCAGCCAGACCAGTTGGAGCAGTTACAACACAAGACAGCGGTGAATCAGTCCTTTTCTGCAGATAACTTGCAATGGCTTTAATTAGAAAACTTTTTCCTGTCCCTGCTTCTCCATTTACGTACAGTTGGACAGGGTCAAATGATGTACATGAGCACTCTTTTTTCTCATGTCTGAATCCATGTTCAAGCTGCTCTGTGACTTCATCATATATCTTTTTCTGCTCAACGTTTAGTTGCTTTACCAAATCTTCTAAGTTAACTCCATCCTCTTGAGCTTGTTCCATAGCTCTTTCCACCTCATCCATGGCAGTGGCAGCTTCATTTTGGATAATAGGTCCTCCTAGTGGATCCTGACACAATGAAGTAGAACTCTGACTATCTTGAGAACTGTCTCTAGCCATCTCTTCAGCAATTGTGGTTTCTTGCTCCATTTCTTCATTCAACATTTGCAGATAATTTAGAAAAATAGGACATTCTATGGTATCCTTAGTTGCATTAAAAGAGTCTTCATAACAGAGAAAATCTCCAAGTAGTGCCTCTTCTGTACGCCATGGCTTAAAGAGTTGCAAAAGAGCTAAATAGTAAAATTCTCTTTTGTCTGGAGCTTCACAACTCAATTTTCGATGATTAATCAAATGGCCTTTTTTCTGCTTCACTAGACATCCTTCATAGCCAATGACTGCATGTTTTCCATTATTGATATCTTCTGTGATGTTCCTCTTATAACTGTAGTTTTGCAGAACTTCATACAAAATCGCCGCAAAGCATGAATATCGCTGACTTTTCAGCGATATTCATGCTTTGCGGCGATTTTTACCGCATTTGCGTTAAACCTTGGTAATACCAAGGTTTATTTGCGGTAAAAATCGCCGCAGCGCTGCGGTAAATTTTTGTCTCTAACCAAGCAATAGCGATAATTATTGCTATTGCTTGGTAATATGCCCCACAGTTCTCCAGGTGTTTTTAATTCTATATTTGGTATGTTTCCATTTGCCTCTCGTAGAAATTCAAGTAAGTCATCCCATGCATACTCAGCACAGCTAAGAGTGAGGAACCATGTAGGAGTTCCTAAGTTTCTTAGCATACATTTCAATTCTCCATGACGGCGGAACCAATACTCATTGGTTCCACGTTGACATGCCATGAGATTGATTAGCTGAGATTCCAAAATACTATCTTGCAGATTAACTTTCTCCATAAAGTCCCTTGCAGAAACATTTTGCAAATGAGCTCCACTTTTTAGTATATGATTAACTGCATAAGAAAGACCAGACAAATCACTTTCAAACAGTAGATGAAACAAATATGGAATGCATTGACGAAACCTTGGATCTTCAGCATATAATCTTAGAGTCCGGTATTCAGCTGCAGGAATTTGAACTGGTCGATCATCATATCGTCCACCACGACCTGTTGGAAATAATTGTGGAAAACAACGAGCTTCCAAACTTTCTTCCCATACACTAATGGGACTTCCTTTTGCTGCTTTCATTTGAAACAAGTCAATTGCATTTCCCATTACTTCTTTGGAATGCAAAGGATGAACAGTATAATGTTCATATATTTCTTCACTTCTAGACACATCAACTTTTTCAATTTGACCAACTGAACAATCACTGTCTTCTTCTGTAGCTGTTTCCTCTGCTCCAACACTTACATCTTTGTAGTACTCATTGTTTTTGACCAAATACAACGTTGCCTTTTTGACTTTTCTAACATCCACTAAATCTTGCCAGATTTTCTTACTCTTTGTCGGAACCCCATTAACTAGAATAACTAGAGGATCCTCTTCTACTCTTTCTACACCAATTGTATCAATATTTTTCTTTACATCTAGAGGCAAATAAACAACTCTTCCCTTTAATCCTCTCTGTAAATCTGATGGAGGCAATTTCCCTGTCTTAGGCTCCATGCGTACAATAGCCTGAAAAGGATGGACACATTGAATCAAAATAGATTCATAAGTATTTAGATCCATCAATTCAGAAGGAATATCTATCAACTGAAGATTATTATGAACTGCTCTAGCAGGCATTCTATTTTCATTTAATTTTTTTAAACAATAATTACAAATACGCTGATCAAAACTCAAATCAAAAGAATTCTCCACCAACAAATAACTTACAAAATCCTTCCATTCACTATTATTTTCCAATTCACTTTTTGCATATAAATCAACTAACCTAGTCTGAATCTTATAATGAGTCCGTCGACAACACACACAAGTTAAATTAGGCCTTTCACTTGATTTCACCTTAAACTTGGTAATTTCCTCGTCAAACTTTTCTATACTTGAAATCTGTCCATTATCTTCCACATTACCATCCATTACTATATCTATTTCTACACTGTCCTCTTTGTTCCCAAAATAACAAAACTCAATTTCTTCACAAATAGTCTTCACATCTACTTCAGATCCATGCAAAAGAGCACTGTTTAACTGTTTAAGCTTAAGTGCTGGACTTTTTGCATAATACAACTTTCTCACTAATTTCCTCACCTTATTATGATGCACTGCTAACATCCTAAAATGATGAAAAACACTCTGACATACTTTTCTAGAAAGACAAGCTAGTGAATGCCCATGCAAACTTGTGCTTTCTCTCACTCTGCAAGGATCTAACTCTTGCAAGATCTTCATTTTTTGTTTGAGACTTTTCTTACTATATGTACGTAAGAAATTTCGAAGCAAATCGATTGAATCCTGTCGCACACTACAAATACTACTGCACTTCCATGTGTACACTGGACCCTTAGTACGTCTCCCTAAAACTTCATCAGCTAACACCTCTTCTGCATCTCTAGATACAAGTTTCTCTTTTTCCATCACACAACCATCTTTCACCTCATATGCTCGACCACTGGTGTCAACTGCATGCACCAAATCATTTTCCTGAAAGTAACTCTCCTCATTGAAAAACGGCTCAGAACTTGAACTATGCATCCATTCACCAGAAAATACTTCACAAAAATACTCCGATTAATGATTCTTTTCCATCTACTGTTCGATTTGAAAACATCAATTGCCTTATTAAGTATCCTAATTCTATTGATTATTAAAATAAATATTTTTTTCTTAACTTCAAAAGCCTGATCAACAATCTTTTCTACACTTTTCTTTTTCTTGTAAAAAGCAGCTCTGTTTACTTTTCTTATCATTTTTTAGCAAATTTAAAACTACCCTATTGCGAAACATTCGCCTACGAATGTCCCTAAATTGATTTACCCTTCTATTGCTATTCATTCTCTTCTCTCCTGCTCCAATCGAGACATTTTTTGTGGGCCTCTCCTTCCTTTTTAGATTTGTTGACTTTTTCTGAATATTCACATTAGCAATATCATTTCTTTTTCTACGACATATGTTGCGAAGAAAAGACTTAATTGGCTTACCAGAAGCTTTTCTGGTGTTTTTTAAAGTAGTTGTTGTAGAGGATTCCATAAATTCTGTTGTTGATGTTCTCCTTTTCCGTATGGTATTTTTGATAATTCTTTGCCTTGAAGGCATTTTTGCTTGCTTTTCAGAAGTTGATTTGAATCTGTTGTTCTGTAAAAAAAAACACATGAAAGACCACTATTAGCAAACAACAAAGTAATGTCAAAAAGCAAACAATATAAACAATAAATTGCAACATATTTAGGTTTATACAACAGCAACTCAGGGCTTTATTTATAAAGGCCTTGCGCCACCAGTGCGTCACTTATTACCCATGTTTAAAGTGATACATCAGCTTCACAAGGCAATCATAAAAAAGGGCCAAATGCAAATACCAATCAATTGCACCCAAAAATCGTTTTTTGAATAACATTTAAGAAACACTGCGCAGAACCTATGTACAACCACTCAATATCAGCAAACAAAGTCAGGGCCTTATTTATGAAGGTCTTGCGCCACAAGAGTGTCACTTATTTCCCATGTATAAAGTGATGCACCAGTTGCATAAGGCAATCATAAATAAGGGCCAAATGAAAATACCATTCATTTGCACCCAAAATCGTTTTTTTAATAACATTTAAAAAACACTGCGCAGAACCTATGTACAAGCACAGAATGTCACTTTTGAAACGTCACTGTTTCCCAAATACAAATCCTCTATCTTTCAAATGTTGATATCAAGCATTATCAAAAATCCAAAAACAAATCAACAGCAAACAAAGTCAGGGCCTTATTTATGAAGGCCTTGCGCCACCAGTGCGTCACTTATTACCCATGTTTAAAGTGATGCATCAGCTGCACAAGGCAATCATAAAAAAGGGCCAAATGCAAATACCAATCAATTGCACCCAAAAATCGTTTTTTGAATAACATTTAAGAAACACTGCGCAGAACCTATGTACAACCACTCAATATCAGCTTTGAAAGATCACTGTGTCTTAAAATACAAATCCACTATCTTGCATATGTTCATAATAAGTATTATCAAAAAGCAAATAACAAATCAACAGCCAACAAACTCAGGGCCTTATTTATGAAGGCCTTTGCGGCACAAGAGCGTCACTTATTTCCCATGTACAAAGTGATGCACCAGTTGCACAAGGCAATCATAAAAAAGGGCCAAATGAAAATACCATTCATTTGCACCCAAAATCGTTTTTTGTATAACATTTTAGAAACACAACACAGGACTTATATACTAGCATACAATTTGACTTCTGAAACATAACTATCTGCTTCCAAATATTCTCCATAGAGCAAACAAGTCTCTATCTAAATTAAATAAATCATTACTTACCTTTACAAATGCTTTGGGAGATTGAAAACAGTGTTGCACTCAATATACTGAAACCAAGACTGGCATAGAAAATCTCTAACTTTGTACACATATGCCTTAATCCAACCAATCAAAAGTCTTCCCTCACTATTTTCAAACCAACACCCTTCCCCCTCTCAGATCTTTCTATCTGTTACCATAGCAACACCCTCCTAACTGAACTCTCAGGTTCAAAAGTTTATTGTACAATGTTGCAATTTAACTCAGCAAGGATGTTTGACCTCTCAATACACCAGCTTATCCAGGGTATTTTAGCTTTTAGTGACTTTTTTTAACCATTCAAATTGCTTCTTTCACACAACACAACCATGCACCCTAACTTTCAGTTTTCAACTATCTGAATCCACCAATCATTGCTTGTGATTCAAGAGCAGTGAAACTCCACAATTATTTTTTTGTAAACTCCTACTGTACCAACTGCCATTTCATTCCTACACTTCATCTGACTGCACCAGAACCTTCTCACATCATGTATTCTGTATGGATTATAGGACATAGCTACATCCACTGGGCTCAAAGGTATGCAGCAAGCAGAAATTATCACAACCTTGATTTATCAAATGTGGAAATCAAGTGGATTGGCCAGAGAGGATTAAAATGTCATCAATTGATACCATTGGTGAAAACCTTTTTCCATCTGCCAAGCCCTGACCTCTTAATAGTGCACTGTGGTGGAAATGATTTGGGCACTATGACTGGGGTTGGTCTGGAAATGCTCTTAAAGGACACCTTTCACCAATTGATGACACTTTTTCCACAAACTGCCTTGGTATATTCAAATATATGCCAAAGACAGAAATGGAACTGGTCCAACCAATTTTGTCCACAATTTGAGAAAGCACGGAAACATGTGAATAAATCTGTTTCTGCTTACATGAGAGACTGTGGAATGGGTTCAATATACAATAACAACTTGCGTTACAACATGCAAGACATCTACAGAGGAGATGGTGTGCACTTCTCAGATGAGGGAAATAGAATATTCCTCCTGAATTTAAGACTGTGCATTGGAACCTACTTGTAGGTACCTAACTCAACCACAGAACCCTAAAGCTCTTTTCAGAGCTACCCTACCTCTGATCATTCAAAACGTTTATCTTTTTCTAACTTTTTTCACTATTTTTCACCAAAGTACGCTCCCCGGTACGCTTTTTTTTTTAACGTTTATGAGCCTCCTAAGCCCCCCTCAGAAAACCTAGAGGGTCAAGAAGTCTCTACTGTGCCCCCTTCTAGCCATACCAAACATTGTTTGCCCTCCATCTTGTGTCTCGATTGTACCGAAACACAAAATGGAGGACTTCCGTAACGCTGCCGGTGCGCGTACCGGAGCACGCACCTGTGAGCGCTCCACAAAAAAAGGTGGGAAAGTAATTTTCAGAAAAACCACTGGAGACACTTTCATCAAATATAGAATAAGCCTTACTACATAGCAGTCCCTACCATTTGCCCAAATTTGGTGGAATTCCATTGAGACATTTAGGCTACAGGCCTGTCTAAATATCCTGAGGTAAATTACATGACAAAAACACATATGAAATGTTAGAATTTACAACCAATTAAAAAGTTTCTTTCATTTTCTACGATTATTTCCTGACATTTGATTGGTTATGTACAAAAATATATATAAAAGAAGAGAGGGAAACACAGCCATTTTGACTACTGCTTCCAGAAGTACATTTGAAAACAAATAACACTGACAACTTCAACTGATTTCTCCAAGGTAAGTTGTTATTTTGGAAAGTGAAGTATGTTGTGCACTTTAATTTAATTTGAGAAAAAATATTCTGTTAGTTATATACTATCCCTCTGTAATAGTTATAGATTGAGATAGACTTCTCTGTAATAGTTATGGATTGAGTTAGGCTTCTCTGGTATAATTATGAATTTACTTAGGCTTAATCACATGCACTTTTTAATAACTCTACTTCCTGCCTGAAACCATACACTGCCCAAAAATTACTTGACTGTTAAAAACTCAAAAGTACCTGTCTAAACTTAAACCCAACAGTACCCTAACTCTACTAATATAGTTAATTTTTATGCAATTTTCAGAAAGAAAATGGAAGGAGAAAAACAAGCAAATGTTACTTCTATCAAAGTAAAGGTGGAAAATCCAGAAGAGCAAAAAGATAAAGTTGATTTCATGGATGACTCTTTGGATCAACAGTTTATAGAATGTTTGGAACAATTGGAATCATGTACTTATAATTATGAGGAAATACCGGATAATATTATGTTACAAGTTTTATTAAATTATGAAAAAGAATCAGAGAAATACATTTATATTTAATAATTTTAAATTGTTTGAGACAATATTCATTTTTATATGTAATTCATGAAGTATTACCAAAATAATTATATTATAAAATGAGACTTATAGTATACTGTGCAACTTTTTTTCTGTTACATAGTAAGTTTACTCATAGTTACTACCTTTCTCCCACTATATTATCTCCTATGTATATTTTACACCTCTTTTTCATCATAAGGGATCAGGATAGACCACCCATGATCCCCTAGAAATTCTCAGGCAGTGCTTAAAAGATCTGTATCTGCTTTCCTGACAGACTATGTTATGGATTCCATATACCACAAAAACTTCAATAACAACATGCAAGATAGCTACAGAGGAGATGGTGTACATTAAATTTAAGTCTCTGCATTGGTACCTACATGTAGGTACTTACATAAAATAAAAAAAAAATAAAAAAAATTAATAAACATAAAAATTATTAAAGTGATTTTTTTCCCATAGTACGCTCCTGGTGCGCTCCCCGGTGCGCGTACCGGGCGCTTCCCCCGCGAAAATCGAAAAAAACAAAATTTTTGAGACCCCGCGGGGCCCTTTAATGGCCCCCACATCAAACCTAGGGGGACAGGGGGTGTCTACTCTGCCCCCTTATGGTCTTTTACCCCTTTGTTTTGGCCACCTCTTGTGTCTCGATTTTACCGAGACACAAGATGGCGGCCGCTCCAGACTGTTTAGAATGTTTACAGACACCCAAGAGCCAATCAGCTTTCTGCACGCAAGTCGCGTGGCGCGCCCGGTGCGCTCCCCGGTGCGCGTACCGGAGCGCGCCTATAGATATATATATTTTTTTGAACCTACATTACTCAAAATCCACTAGAGCACATATCTTGAGACATAGCAAAGGCACATCGGGCTACCAGTCCGTACAATTTTGCCAAGTTTGGTGTAAATCCATTCAGCCGTTCGGGCTAAAAGTGAAATCGACCGCCCTACGGAAATTAACATGGGGAAAATGCGTTTTGGGACCCCCCTTTTATCTGGGCCCCCGCTTGACGAATCCCCCCCAAACTTTCAGGGAAGGACCGGGGCGCCGCGAGGCCATTTTCAGGAAATTTTCAGGCAGATTTGTCAACCGGCGCCAAAGTTATTCCAAATAGAATTTTGAGATTTAACATTGAAAAAAATCCTAACTATAACTACCTACTGGCGACCGCCAGTAGGTAATATATATATATATATATATATATATATATACACACACACACACACAAGTC
>NW_028254550.1:0-1000 GCF_964263255.1 Lissotriton vulgaris
TGGAGTGGGAATAGTAATTGTTACCCCTACGCTATCCAACGCTTTCCCTACTGTGGCACTCACTGGAGTGGGAATAGTAATTTTTACCCCACCCCCCGCTATCCAACGCTTTCTGTACTGTTGCATTCACTGGAGTGGGAATAGTAATTTTTACCCCTACGCTATCCAACGCTTTCCCTACTGTTGCACTCTCTGGAGTAGGAATAGTAATTTTTACTCTCCAGCTATCCAACGCTTTCCCTACTGTTGCACTCTCTGGAGTGGGAATA
The DNA here is from genome assembly GCF_964263255.1 of Lissotriton vulgaris. Taxonomy (NCBI): domain Eukaryota; kingdom Metazoa; phylum Chordata; class Amphibia; order Caudata; family Salamandridae; genus Lissotriton; species Lissotriton vulgaris. The sequence goes on from NW_028254550.1 coordinate 270, forward strand.
GTAATTTTTAACCTCCCGCTATCCAACGCTTTCCCTACTGTTGCACTCTGTGGAGTGAGAATAGTAATTTTTACCCCTCGCTATCCAACACTTTCCCTACTGTTGCACTCACTGGAGTGGGAATAGTAATTTTTACCCCTACGCTATCCAACGCTTTCCCTACTGTTGCATTCATTGGATTGGGAATAGTAATTTTTACCCCTATGCTGTCCAACGATTTCCCTACTGTTGCACTCTCTGCAGTGGGAATAGTATTTTTTACCCCTACGCTATCCAACGCTTTCCCTACTGTTGCACTCTTTGGAGTAGGAATAGTAAATTTTACGCCTTCGCTATCCTATGGTAAAATTATTGTATATTTTGTATTGATATTATGGCTCATGCACTTTTCTGCAAAAGAAGACATATAAATTTAGAAAACACCTTACAGGGTGGTGAGTACTGCCTGGGACCTTTTTACCATGGTTGTCCTAAGTTACAAGCCCCATAGCTTTACAGACTGTTGGGCACAAAGTTTGAACACCTGCACAGACGTACTCTGATGAAGGCACAATATGTTGAAAAATGTGACTGCGTTATGAGGACCCTTTGGGAGCATGAGTGGTTAGATATGCTAACGCCCGAAATAGAACTCCGCTCTTTTATTAAGGATTGTGATTTACCAGAGCATCTGGAGCCCTGCGATGCCTTATTTGGGGGTCATAAAAACACTATACAGCTGTACAGGGCTG